>NW_027672592.1:0-114640 GCF_964165515.1 Mesoplodon bidens | reverse complement strand
CACCAATAGTGGAAGAGGGCTCCTTTTGTCCACACCCTCCCCAGAATTTGTTGTTTGTAGATTTTCTGATGATGCCGATTCGAACAGGTGTTAGGTGATACCTCATTGTAGTTTTGATTTGCATTTCTATAATAATTAGTGCTCTTGAGCAGCTTTTCATGTGCGTCTTGGCCATCTCTGTGTCTTCTTTGAAGTAACGTCTCTTTAGATCTGCCCATTTTTATATTGGGTTGTTTGTTTTTTTTTAATATTAAGCTGCATGAGCTGTTTATATATATTGGAGATTAAACCTTTGTCCATTGATTCGTTTGCAACTATTTTCGCCCCTTTTGAGGGATGTCTTATTCCTTTCCCGTTTTTTTAACCAAAAAAGAAAAAAAGAAAAAGAAGTAGAAAACTAATGTGCGTAAAATATGCCTTTTGAAACGGTCGTTTTGAAATATGGACGTCCTTTGAATTTTTTGGTCGATATGTGACCCCAGAATTTGTTTTCAAGGCAGGTGTCATTTACAGGCCTGCAATGATTTTGAATATCAACTGACCATTAGCGCTGGGATTAAAGCTGCTGTTGTGTGAAACGGCCACAACGTGGCAGCAGTTCTCCCTTGCCAATTCTGGTTACTAGGGCAACAGAGCCTCAATGGAAGTCATGTTCTAGATTGGAATTTAGAATGGAATGTGCCAGGAGAAAACCCCTCAAGTTTGTCTCCCTACTTCTTGTTCGTGTTTTTAATTTAATTTTTATTTTTTATTACAGCAAGTTTGATTACAATGTTTGGCTTGTTGTAGGTGTGGAAGATGTGGTTCTTTTACACATATACAGATGTCTGTTTTTCCTGGGATCCTTTTCCCATGTACGTTATGACAGAATGTTGAGTAGTCTTTTGGTATTCCGTAGGTCTTTGGTGATTATATATGTCACCGGTGTTTGTATAAGTCTGTGAACCCTGATATCGTAATGAAACCAATCCTCACACCTTTCCATTGGTGAACCATAAGTTTGTTTAATGAATCTCTGATTGCCCTTCTCGGTGGAAATATATGCCCTGTTATCCATTTTTAGGTAACACCTATAAGTGATATGATATGATATGTGTCTTTCACTTTCTCACTTACTGCAAGTCACGTGAGTACCTCTAGACTCATCTACGGTGGTGCAAATGGCATTGTGTTGTTTTTTTCCTTGGCTTCTCTTCTGCCTTAGCGAGGTCCATTTTCAACAATGTGATTCCCTGAGTGTTGTGGATTAGCTCACCTGGGCAGCCTTACCCTGCCTCCCGGCCCTCCCCAGGTGTGCCTGGTTGAGGTCAATATAAACAGCGCTCCAGGCAGCAATAGCCCCTGAAGCTGTTCCTGAATCCATATTCTCTGCCCCGTCAGCAGTCTCGGGGCTGTGCTGGTGGGAGGGAATGAGGTGCCACAGATTTGTTGGTGGCCCGGTGTGAGTGGGGTTCTCCTGGCCTTTCTGCAGTAGTTGCCAAGCTGCCTGCTGTAAAGAAGAGGATGTGTCACCAATACCTTCTGCTGGAATTTCTCTCCGGACAGAGGTGAGGAAGGAAAAAAGCAGTGGGGGCCGGGACAGGTGGGGTATCTCAGGCAGGACAATGGAAAGCTTCCGGAAGAGCGCCCGGGGCCAGGACCACCCTGGCTGGCCTGCAGGCACCAAGTTGGCCTGCGTGCTGTCGCTGTTGTGGCTCCACGGCCCTTCCTCTAGTCTTTCAAGCCCTTGTACATATTCAGTTGTTTTACCTGGGAAGGGTGGGAACAGTTCAGCAACAGCTGGCCTGCGGCTCATCTCACCTTTTTTTAGAGATGCCTCGGCTCGGTCCCCCAGCTTTGCCATGAGGATGCTCCTTGTGTGGGGTGTGGGTTGCTGGCTGTATGGGGATGATTTCCCTCCTCTGACCAATTTCAGAATTGTTTGCCGCTGGAGCAAGTGCCCTGATAGGGTTTTCCTCTGTATAACTGGAGGGTTCAGGTTTTTTTCCTTTTATGGTTCAAGTTAGATTTTATTCCTCTTTTATATATTTATAGATATAAGCATGGAAATAATTCATTCCTATAAATACATCTGTGTGAAGGGAAGAACTTTTTTCTGTTTTATATTTAAATTTTATTTTTTAAGATTTTGAAATTTAATTTTATTTACTTTTATATACAGCAGGTTATTATTAGTTATGTATTTTATGCATATACATGTATACAGGTCAATCTCAAACTCCCAACTCATCCCAGCACCACCACCCCATGGCTTACCACACTTGGTGTCCATACGTTTGTTCTCTACCTCTGTGTCTCTATTTCTTCCCTGCAAACCAGTTCATCTGTACCATTTTTTAGGTTCCACATATAAGCATTAATATACAATATTTGTTTTCCTCTTTCTGACCTACTTCATTCTGTATGACAGCCTCTAGATCCATCGATGTCTCTACAAAAGACCCAGTTTCATTCCTTTTTATGGTTGAGTAATATTCCATTTTATACATGTCCCACATCTTTATCCATTCATCTGTGTGAGGGCATTTAGGTTGCTTCCATTACCTGGCCTTTGTAAATAGTGCTGCAATGAACATTGTGGTGAATGTGCCTTTTTGATTTATGGTTTTCTCTGGGTCTATTCCCAGAAGTGGGATTGCAGGATCAGATGGTAATTCTATTTCTAGTTTTTTTAAGGAAACTCCATAGTGTTCTCCATAGTGACTGTATCAATTTACATTCCCACCAATAGTGGAAGAGGGATCCTTTTGTCCACACCCTCCCCAGAATTTGTTGTTTGTAGATTTTCTGATGATGCCGATTCTAACAGGTGTGAGGTGATACCTCATTGTAGTTTCGATTTGCATTTCTCAAATAATTAGTGCTCTTCAGCAGCTTTTCATGTGCGTCTTGGCCATCTCTGTGTCGTCTTTGAAGAAACGTCTCTTTAGATCTACTGCCCATTTTTGTATTGGGTTTTTTGTTTTTTTTAATATTAAGCTGCATTAGCTGTTTATATATTGGAGATTAAACCTTTGTCCATTGATTCGTTTTCAACGATTTTCGCCCATTCTGAGGGATGCCTTTTTCCATTCCCGTTTTTTTAACTAAAAAGTAAAGAAACAAAAAGAAGAAGAACACTAATGTGCGTAAAATATGGCTTTTGAAACGGTCGTTTTGAAATATGGTCGTCCTTTGAATTTTTTGGTCGATATGTGACCCCAGGATTTGTTTTCAGGGCAGGTGTCATTTACCGGCCTGCAATGATTTTGAATATCAACTGACCATTAGCGCTGGGATTAAAGCTGCTGTTGTGTGAAACGGCCACAAGGTGGCAGCAGTTCTCCCATACCAATTCTGGTTACTAGGGAAACAGAGCCTCAATGGAAGTCGTGTTCTAGATTGGAATTTAGAATGGAATGTGCCAGGAGAAAGCCCCTCAAGTTTGTCTCCCTACTTCTTGTTCGTGTTTTTAATTTAATTTTTATTGTTTATTACAGCAAGTTTGATTAAAATGTTTGGCTTGTTGTAGGTGTGGAAGATGTGGTTCTTTTACAAATATACAGATGTCGGTTTTTCCTGGGATCCTTTTCCCATGTACGTTATGACAGAATGATGAGTAGTCTTTTAGTATTCCGTAGGTCTTTGGTGATTATATATGTCACCTGTGTTTGTATAAGTCTGTTAACCCCGATATCATAATGAAACCAATGCTCACACCTTTCCATTGGTGAACCATAAGTTTGTTTAATGAATCTCTAATTGCCCTTCTCGGTGGAAATATCTGCCGTGGTATCCATTTTTAGGTAACACCTATAAGTGATATGATATGATATGTGTCTTTCACTTTCTGACTTACTACATGTCACGTGATTACCTCTAGACTCATCTACGGTGCTGCAAAAGGCATTGTGTCCTTTTTTTCCTTGCCTTCTATTCTGACTTAGCGAGGTCCCTTTTCAACAATGTGATTCCCTGCGGGTTGTGGATTAGATGACGTGGGCAGCCTTATCCTGCCGGCCGGCCTTCCCAAGGTGTGCCTGGTTGAGGTCAACATAAACAGCGCTCCATGCAGCAATAGCCCCTTAATCTGTACCTGCCTCCATATTCTCTGCCCCGTGAGCAGTCTCGGGGCTGTGCTGGTGTGAGGGAGTGAGGGGCCACAGCTTTGTTGGTGGCCCTGTGTGAGTGGGGTTCTGCTGGCCTTTCTGCAGGAGATGCCAGGCTGCCTCCTGTAAAGAGGAGGATGTGTCACCCATACCATCTGCTGGAATTTCTCTCCGGACTGAGGTGACGAAGGAAAAAAGCAGTGGGGGCCGGGACAGGGTGGGTATCTCAGGCAGGACAATGGAAAGCTTCTGGAAGAGCGCCCGTGGCCAGTACCACCCTGGCTGGCCTGCAGGCACCAAGTTGGCCTGCCTGCTGTCGCTGGTGTGGCTCCATGGCCCTTCGTCTAGTCTTTCAAGCCCATGTACATATTCAGGTGTTTTACCTGGGAAGGGTGGGAACAGTTCAGCAGCAGCTGACCTGGGGCTCAGCTCACCTTTATTCAGAGATGCTTCGGCTCGGTCACCCAGCTTTGCAATGAGGACGCTCCTTGTGTGGGGTGTGTGTTGAT
Source organism: Mesoplodon bidens (assembly GCF_964165515.1). NCBI lineage: Eukaryota > Metazoa > Chordata > Mammalia > Artiodactyla > Ziphiidae > Mesoplodon > Mesoplodon bidens. Next base: position 110,043 of record NW_027672592.1, on the reverse strand, counting down.
GGCTGTATGGGTGATGATTCCCCACCTCTGACCAATTTCAATATTGTTTACCGTTGGAACAAGTGCCCTGATAGGGGTTTCCTCTGTATAACTGGTGGTTTCAGGTTTTTCTTCTTTTATGGTTCACGTTAGCTTTTATTCCTCTTTTATGTATTTATAGATATAAGCATGGAAATAATACTTTCCTATAAATACATCTGTGTGAAGGGAAGAACTTTTTTCTGTATTATTTTCAAATTTTATTTTTTAAAATTTTGAAATTTAATTTTATTTATTTTTTTATACAACAGCTTATTATTAGTTATGTATTTTATGCATATACATGTATGCAGGTCAATCCCAATCTCCCAAGTCATCCCACCACCACCACCGCATGGCTTTCCACAGTTGGTGTCCATACGTTTGTTCTCTACATCTGTGTCTCTATTTATTCCCTGCAAACCAGTTCCTCTGTAAAATTTCGTAGGTTCCACATATATGCATTAATATACAATATTTGTTTTCCTCTTTCTGACTTACTTCATTCTGTATGACAGTCTCTAGATCCATCGCTGTCTCTACAAATGACCCGGTTTCATTCCTTTTTATGGCTGAGTAATATTCCATTTTATACATGTAGCACATCTTTATCCATTCATCTGTGTGTGGGCATTTAGGTTGCTTCCATTACCTGGCCTTTGTAAATAGTGCTGCAATGAACATTGTGGTGAATCTGCCTTTCTGATTTATGGTTTTCTTTGGGTATATGAGCAGAAGTGGGATTGCTGGATCAGATGGTAATTCTACTTCTAGATTTTTTAAGGAAACTCCATAGTGTTCTCCCTAGTGACTGTATCAATTTACATTCCCACCAATAGTGGAAGAGGGCTCCTTTTGTCCACACCCTCCCCAGAATTTGTTGTTTGTAGATTTTCTGATGATGCCGATTCGAACAGGTGTTAGGTGATACCTCATTGTAGTTTTGATTTGCATTTCTATAATAATTAGTGCTCTTGAGCAGCTTTTCATGTGCGTCTTGGCCATCTCTGTGTCTTCTTTGAAGTAACGTCTCTTTAGATCTGCCCATTTTTATATTGGGTTGTTTGTTTTTTTTTAATATTAAGCTGCATGAGCTGTTTATATATATTGGAGATTAAACCTTTGTCCATTGATTCGTTTGCAACTATTTTCGCCCCTTTTGAGGGATGTCTTATTCCTTTCCCGTTTTTTTAACCAAAAAAGAAAAAAAGAAAAAGAAGTAGAAAACTAATGTGCGTAAAATATGCCTTTTGAAACGGTCGTTTTGAAATATGGACGTCCTTTGAATTTTTTGGTCGATATGTGACCCCAGAATTTGTTTTCAAGGCAGGTGTCATTTACAGGCCTGCAATGATTTTGAATATCAACTGACCATTAGCGCTGGGATTAAAGCTGCTGTTGTGTGAAACGGCCACAACGTGGCAGCAGTTCTCCCTTGCCAATTCTGGTTACTAGGGCAACAGAGCCTCAATGGAAGTCATGTTCTAGATTGGAATTTAGAATGGAATGTGCCAGGAGAAAACCCCTCAAGTTTGTCTCCCTACTTCTTGTTCGTGTTTTTAATTTAATTTTTATTTTTTATTACAGCAAGTTTGATTACAATGTTTGGCTTGTTGTAGGTGTGGAAGATGTGGTTCTTTTATACATATACAGCTGTCGGTTTTTCCTGGGATCCTTTTCCCATGTACCTTATGACAGAATGTTGAGTAGTCTTTTGGTATTCCGTAGGTCTTTGGTGATTATATATGTCACCTGTGTTTGTATAAGTCTGTTAACCCCGATATCGTAATGAAACCAATCCTCACAACTTTCCATTGGTGAACCATAAGTTTGTTTAATGAATCTCTGATTGCCCTTCTCGGTGGAAATATCTGCCCTGGTATCCATTTTTAGGTAACACCTATAAGTGATATGATATGATATGTGTCTTTCACTTTCTGACTTACTACATGTCACGTGATTACCTCTAGACTCATCTACGGTGCTGCAAAAGGCATTGTGTCCTTTTTTCCCATGCCTTCTATTCTGACTTAGCGAGGTCCCTTTTCAACAATGTGCTTCCCTGCGGGTTGTGGATTACCTGACGTGGGCAGCCTTATCCTGCCGGCCGGCCCTCCCCAGGTGTGCCTGGTTGAGGTCAATATAAAGAGCGCTCCATGCAGCAATAGCCCCTGAAGCTGTGCCTGCCTCCATATTCTCTGCCCCGTCAGCAGTCTCGGGGCTGTGCTGGTGGGAGGGAGTGAGGGGCCACAACTTTGTTGGTGGCCCGGTGTGAGTGGGGTTCTGCTGGCCTTTCTGAAGGAGTTTCCAGGCTGCCTCCTGTAAGGAGGAGGATGTGTCACCCATACCTTCCGCTGGAATTTCTCTACGGACAGAGGTGAGGAAGGAAAAAAGCAGTGGGGGCCGGGACAAGTGGGGTATCTCAGGCAGTACAATGGAAAGCTTCCGGAAGAGCGCCCGGGGCCAGGACCACCCTGGCTGGCCTGCAGGCACCAAGTTGGCCTGCGTGCTGTCGCTGGTGTGGCTCCACGGCCCTTCCTCTAGTCTTTCAAGCCCTTGTACATATTCAGGTGTTTTACCTGGGAAGAGTGGGAACAGTTCAGCAACAGCTGGCCTGGGGCTCAGCTCACCTTTGTTCAGAGATGCCTCGGCTCGGTCCCCCCGCTTTGCAATGAGGAAGCTCCTTGTGTGGGGTGTGGGTTGCTGCCTGTATGGGAGATGATTCCCCACCTCTGAACAATTTCAATATTGTTTACCGTTGGAGCAAGTGCCCTGATAGTGTTTTTCTCTGTATAACTGGTCGGTTCAGGTTTTTCTTCGTTTATGGTTCAAGTTAGCTTTTATTCCTCTTTTATGTATTTATAGATATAAGCATGGAAATAATTCATTCCTATAAATACATCTGTGTGAAGGGAAGAACTTTTTTCTGTTTTATTTTTTATTTTTATTTATTTTATTTTTTTTTCTTTTTGTGGTACGTGGGCCTCTCACTGCTGTGGCCTCTCCCGTTACGGAGCACAGGCTCCGGACGCGCAGGCCCAGCGGCCATGGCTCACGGGCCCAGCCGCTCCGCGGCATGTGGGATCCTCCCAGACCGGGGCACGAACCCGCGTCCCCTGCATCGGCAGGCGGACTCTCAACCACTGCGCCACCAGGGAGGCCCCTGTTTTATTTTTAAATTTTATTTTTTATAATTTTGAAATTTAATTTTATTTACTTTTTTATACAGCTGGTTATTATTAGTTGTGTGTTTTATTCATATACATGTATACAGGTCAATCTCAATCTCCCAACTCATCCCACCACCACCACCCCATGGCTTCCCACACTTGGTGTCCATACGTTTGTTCTCTACCTCTGTGTCTCTATTTCTTCCCTGCAAACCAGTTCATCTGTACAATTTTTTAGTTTCCACATATATGCATTAATATACAATATTTGTTTTCCCCTTTCTGACTTACTTCATTCTGTATGACAGTCTCTAGATCCATCGATGTCTCTACAAATGACCCAGATTCATTCCTTTTTATGGCCGAGTTATATTCCATTTTATATATGTACCCCATCTTTATCCATTCATCTGTCTTTGGGCGTTTAGGTTGCTTCCATTACCTGGCTATTGTAAATAGTGCTGCAATGAACATTGTGGTGTATGTGCCTTTTTGATTTATGGTTTTCTTTGGGTATATGCCCAGAAGTGGAATTGCTGGATCAGATGGTAATTCTATTTCTAGATTTTTTAAGGAAACTCCATAGTGTTCTCCATAGTGACTCTATCAATTTACATTCCCACCAATAGTGGAAGAGGGCTCCTTTTGTCCACACCCTCCCCAGAATTTGTTGTTTGTAGATTTTCTGATGATGCCGATTCTAACAGGTGTGAGGTGATACCTCATTGTAGTTTTGATTTGCATTTCTCTAATAATTAGTGCTCTTGAGCAGCTTCTCATGTGCGTCTTGGCCATCTCTGTGTCTTCTTTGAAGAAACGTCTCTTGAGATCTTCTGCCCATTTCTGTATTGGGAGGGTCGTGGGATGGTCAGGCTGTGTGCTGACGCACGTGTCAGTGCCAGCGTAAGGGCCAGGAGTAGGGTACAGCATAGGGTAACGTGTAGGGCTGGTGGTGGGTTTCCGTTCCGGGCTAGGGTTAGGGTTAGGGAACGGCAAGGTTTAGGGAACAGGTGAGCATAGGGACACGTGGGAGAGGCAGGCTACGTGTTGACAAACGTGTCAGTGCCAGCGTACAGGTCCGGAGTAAAGTATGGTGTAGGGCTGGTTGTGGGTTTCCATTCCGCGCTAAGGTTAGGGTTAGGGAACGGCAAGGCTTAGGGCACAGCTGAGGGTACAGAAACGTGGGAGGGTCAGGCTATGTGCTGACGCACGGTTCAGTGCCAGTGTACGGGCCAGGATTAGGGTACGGAGTAGGGTAAGGTGTAGGGCTGTTGGTGGGTTTCTGTTCCAGCGTAGGGTTAGGGTTAGGGATCGGCAAGGCTTAGGGCACAGGTGAGGGTACGGAAACGAGGGAGAGGCACGCTACGTGCTGACACACGGGTCAGTGCCAGCGTACGCGCCAGAATTAGGGTACGGCGTAGGGTAAGGTGTAGGGCTGATGGTGGGTTTCTGTTCCAGGGTAGGGTTAGGGTTAGGGATCGGCAAGGCTTAGGGCACAGGTGAGGGTATGGAAACATGGGAGTGGCAGGCTACGTGCTTACACAAGGGTCAGTTCCAGTGTACGGCCCAGGAGTAGGGTACGGCGTAGGGTAAGGTGTAGGGCTGGTGGTGGGTTTCCGTTCCCAGCTAGGGTTAGGGTTAGGGAATGGCAAGGCTTAGGGCACAGGTGAGGGTATGGAAACGTGGGAGGGTCATGCTACATGCTGACACACGTGTCAGTGACAGCGTATGGGCCAGTCGTAGGCTACGGCGTAGGGAAAGGTGTAGGGCTGGTGGTGGGCTTCCTTTCCGGGCTAGAGTTAGGGTTAGGGAACGGCAAGTCTTAGGGAACAGGTGCGGGTACGGAAACGTGGGAGAGTCAGGCTATGTGCTGACGCACGGGTCAGTGCCAGTGTACGGGCCAGGAGTAGTGTACGTCGTAGGGTAAGGTGTAGGGCTGGTGGTGGGTTTCCGTTCTGGGCTAGGGTTAGGGTTAGGGAACGGCAAGGTTTAGGGCACACGTGAGGGTATTGAAACGTGTTAGGCTCAGGGTACGTGTTGACGCACGGGTTAGTGTGAACGTACAGATGAGGATTATGGTGCGGCATAGGGTAAAGTGTATGGTTGGTGGTAGGTTTCCGTTTCAGGCTAGGGTTAGTGTTAGGGAACGGCAAGGTTTTGGGCACAGATGAGGGTATGGAAACGTGTTAGTGTCAGGGTACGTGTTGACATATGGATTAGCATTAGGGTACGGCTTAGGGTAAGGTGTAGGCTTGGTGGTAGGTTTCCATTGTGGTCTAGGGTTAGGGTTAGGGAATGGCAAGGTTTAGGTCACAGGTGAAGGTACGGAAACGTGTTAGGGTCAGGGTAAGTGTTGACGCATGTGTTAGTGTCAGCGTACGGAGTAGGTTTATGGTCCTTCGTAGGTTAAGGTCTAGGGTTGGTGGTAGGTTTCCGTTCCAGGCTAGGGTTAGTGTTATGGAACGGCAAGGTTTAGGGCATAGGTGAGGGTACGGAAATGTGTTAGGGTCAGGGTACGTGTTGACGCTCGGATTATGATTAGGGTATGGCGTAGAGTAACGTGTATGGTTGGTGGTAGGTTTCCGTTTTGGGCTAGGGTTAGGGTTAGGCAACGGCACGGTTTAGGGCACAGGTGAGGAAACGGAGAAGTGTTAGGGTCAGTGTACGTGTTGACGCACGGGTTAGTGTCAGTGTACGGATTAGGATTAGGGTACCGTGTCGGGTATGCTGTACGGTTTGTGGTAGTTTTCCATTCTGGGCTAGGGTTAGTGTTAGGGTACGGCAAGGTTTAGGGTACAGGTAACGGAACAGAAACGTGTTAGGGTCATGATACATGTTGATACATGGAATAGTGTCATCATACGCATTAGGATTAGGGTACGGCGTAGGGTAAGGTGTACGGAGGGCGGTAGGTTTCCATTCCGTTGTAGGGTTAGGGTTAGCGAATTGCAAGGTTTTGGGCACAGGTGATGGTACAGAAATGTGTTAGGTTCAGGGTACGTGTTGACTCACGGGTTAGTGTCAGCATACGCATGAGGATTAGGGTACCGCATAGAGTAAGGTGTAGGGTTGGTGGTACGTTTCCGTTCCAGTCTAGGGTTATGTTTAGGGACCGGCAAAGTTTAGGGCACAGGTGAGGGTACGAAACGTGTTAGGGTCAGGGTATGTGTTGATGCACAGGTTAGTGTCAGCATATGAATTAGGATTAGGGTATGGCGTAAGGTAAGGTGTAGGGTTGGTTGTAGGTTTCCGTTCCGGGCTAGGGTTAGGGTTAGGGAACGGCAAGGTTTATGGCAGAGGTGAGGGTACGGAAGCGTGTTAGGGTCAGGGTACGTGTTGATGTATGAATTAGGATTAGGGTACTGCTTAGGGTAAGGTGTAGGGCTGATGGTAGGTTTCCGTTCCGGGCTAAGGTTAAGGATAGGCAACGACAAGTTTTAGGGCACAGCTGAGGGTATGGAAACGTGTTAGGGTCAGGGTACGTGTTGACTCACTGGTTAGTGCCAGCGTACGGATTAGGATTAGTGTACGGCATAGATAAGGTGTAGGGATGGTGGTAGGATTCCGTTCCGGGCTATGGTTAGGGTTAGGGAAAGTCAAGGTTTCTATTTCTAGTTCTTTTAAGGAAACTCCATACTGTTCTCCATAGTGACTGTATCAATTTACATTCCCACCATAGTGGAAGAGGGCTCCTTTTGTCCACACCCTCCCCAGAATTTGTTTGTAGATTTTCTGAAGATGCCGATTCTAACAGGTGTGAGGTGATACCTCATTGTAGTTTTGATTTGCATTTCTCTAATAATTAGTGCTGTTGAGCAGCTTTTCATGTGCCTCTTGGCCATCTCTGTGTCTTCTTTGAATAAACGTCTCTTTAGATCTTCTGCCCATTTTTGTATTGGGTTGTTTGTTTTTTTAATAAGCTGCATGAGCTGTTTATATATATTGGAGATTAAACCTTTGTCCATTGATTCGTTTGCAACTATTTTCGCCCCTTCTGAGGGACGCCTTTTTCCATTCCCGTGTTTTTAACCAAAAAAGAAAGAAAAAGAAGCAGAACACTAATGTGCATAAAATATGCCTTTTGAAGCGGTCGTTTTGAAATATGGACGTCCTTTAAATTTTTTGGTCGATATGTGACCCCAGGATTTGTTTTCAGGGCAGGTGTCATTTACAGGCCTGCAATGATTTTGAATATCAACTGACCATGAGCGCTGGGATTAAAGCTGCTGTTGTGTGAAACGGCCACAAGGTGGCAGCAGTTCTCCCTTACCAATTCTGGATACTAGGGCAACAGAGCCTCAATGGAAGTCGTGTTCTACATTGGAATTTAGAATGGAATGTGACAGGAGAAAGCCCCTCAAGTTTGTCTCCCTACTTCTTGTTCGTGTTTTTAATTTAATTTTTTATTTTTTATTACAGCAAGTTTGATTACAATGTTTGGCTTGTTGTAGGTGTGGAAGATGTGGTTCTTTTACACATATACAGATGTCTGTTTTTCCTGGGATCCTTTTCCCATGTACGTTATGACAGAATGTTGAGTAGTCTTTTGGTATTCCGTAGGTCTTTGGTGATTATATATGTCACCGGTGTTTGTATAAGTCTGTGAACCCTGATATCGTAATGAAACCAATCCTCACACCTTTCCATTGGTGAACCATAAGTTTGTTTAATGAATCTCTGATTGCCCTTCTCGGTGGAAATATATGCCCTGTTATCCATTTTTAGGTAACACCTATAAGTGATATGATATGATATGTGTCTTTCACTTTCTCACTTACTGCAAGTCACGTGATTACCTCTAGACTCATCTACGGTGGTGCAAATGGCATTGTGTTGTTTTTTTCCTTGGCTTCTCTTCTGCCTTAGCGAGGTCCATTTTCAACAATGTGATTCCCTGAGTGTTGTGGATTAGCTCACCTGGGCAGCCTTACCCTGCCTCCCGGCCCTCCCCAGGTGTGCCTGGTTGAGGTCAATATAAACAGCGCTCCAGGCAGCAATAGCCCCTGAAGCTGTTCCTGAATCCATATTCTCTGCCCCGTCAGCAGTCTCGGGGCTGTGCTGGTGGGAGGGAATGAGGTGCCACAGATTAGTTGGTGGCCCGGTGTGAGTGGGGTTCTCCTGGCCTTTCTGCAGTAGTTGCCAAGCTGCCTGCTGTAAAGAAGAGGATGTGTCACCAATACCTTCTGCTGGAATTTCTCTCCGGACAGAGGTGAGGAAGGAAAAAAGCAGTGGGGGCCGGGACAGGTGGGGTATCTCAGGCAGGACAATGGAAAGCTTCCGGAAGAGCGCCCGGGGCCAGGACCACCCTGGCTGGCCTGCAGGCACCAAGTTGGCCTGCGTGCTGTCGCTGTTGTGGCTCCACGGCCCTTCCTCTAGTCTTTCAAGCCCTTGTACATATTCAGTTGTTTTACCTGGGAAGGGTGGGAACAGTTCAGCAACAGCTGGCCTGCGGCTCATCTCACCTTTTTTTAGAGATGCCTCGGCTCGGTCCCCCAGCTTTGCCATGAGGATGCTCCTTGTGTGGGGTGTGGGTTGCTGGCTGTATGGGGATGATTTCCCTCCTCTGACCAATTTCAGAATTGTTTGCCGCTGGAGCAAGTGCCCTGATAGGGTTTTCCTCTGTATAACTGGAGGGTTCAGGTTTTTTTCCTTTTATGGTTCAAGTTAGATTTTATTCCTCTTTTATATATTTATAGATATAAGCATGGAAATAATTCATTCCTATAAATACATCTGTGTGAAGGGAAGAACTTTTTTCTGTTTTATATTTAAATTTTATTTTTTAAGATTTTGAAATTTAATTTTATTTACTTTTATATACAGCAGGTTATTATTAGTTATGTATTTTATGCATATACATGTATACAGGTCAATCTCAAACTCCCAACTCATCCCAGCACCACCACCCCATGGCTTCCCACACTTGGTGTCCATACGTTTGTTCTCTACCTCTGTGTCTCTATTTCTTCCCTGCAAACCAGTTCATCTGTACCATTTTTTAGGTTCCACATATAAGCATTAATATACAATATTTGTTTTCCTCTTTCTGACCTACTTCATTCTGTATGACAGCCTCTAGATCCATCGATGTCTCTACAAAAGACCCAGTTTCATTCCTTTTTATGGTTGAGTAATATTCCATTTTATACATGTCCCACATCTTTATCCATTCATCTGTGTGAGGGCATTTAGGTTGCTTCCATTACCTGGCCTTTGTAAATAGTGCTGCAATGAACATTGTGGTGAATGTGCCTTTTTGATTTATGGTTTTCTCTGGGTCTATTCCCAGAAGTGGGATTGCAGGATCAGATGGTAATTCTATTTCTAGTTTTTTTAAGGAAACTCCATAGTGTTCTCCATAGTGACTGTATCAATTTACATTCCCACCAATAGTGGAAGAGGGATCCTTTTGTCCACACCCTCCCCAGAATTTGTTGTTTGTAGATTTTCTGATGATGCCGATTCTAACAGGTGTGAGGTGATACCTCATTGTAGTTTCGATTTGCATTTCTCAAATAATTAGTGCTCTTCAGCAGCTTTTCATGTGCGTCTTGGCCATCTCTGTGTCGTCTTTGAAGAAACGTCTCTTTAGATCTACTGCCCATTTTTGTATTGGGTTTTTTGTTTTTTTTAATATTAAGCTGCATTAGCTGTTTATATATTGGAGATTAAACCTTTGTCCATTGATTCGTTTTCAACGATTTTCGCCCATTCTGAGGGATGCCTTTTTCCATTCCCGTTTTTTTAACTAAAAAGTAAAGAAACAAAAAGAAGAAGAACACTAATGTGCGTAAAATATGGCTTTTGAAACGGTCGTTTTGAAATATGGTCGTCCTTTGAATTTTTTGGTCGATATGTGACCCCAGGATTTGTTTTCAGGGCAGGTGTCATTTACCGGCCTGCAATGATTTTGAATATCAACTGACCATTAGCGCTGGGATTAAAGCTGCTGTTGTGTGAAACGGCCACAAGGTGGCAGCAGTTCTCCCATACCAATTCTGGTTACTAGGGAAACAGAGCCTCAATGGAAGTCGTGTTCTAGATTGGAATTTAGAATGGAATGTGCCAGGAGAAAGCCCCTCAAGTTTGTCTCCCTACTTCTTGTTCGTGTTTTTAATTTAATTTTTATTGTTTATTACAGCAAGTTTGATTAAAATGTTTGGCTTGTTGTAGGTGTGGAAGATGTGGTTCTTTTACAAATATACAGATGTCGGTTTTTCCTGGGATCCTTTTCCCATGTACGTTATGACAGAATGATGAGTAGTCTTTTAGTATTCCGTAGGTCTTTGGTGATTATATATGTCACCTGTGTTTGTATAAGTCTGTTAACCCCGATATCATAATGAAACCAATGCTCACACCTTTCCATTGGTGAACCATAAGTTTGTTTAATGAATCTCTAATTGCCCTTCTCGGTGGAAATATCTGCCGTGGTATCCATTTTTAGGTAACACCTATAAGTGATATGATATGATATGTGTCTTTCACTTTCTGACTTACTACATGTCACGTGATTACCTCTAGACTCATCTACGGTGCTGCAAAAGGCATTGTGTCCTTTTTTTCCTTGCCTTCTATTCTGACTTAGCGAGGTCCCTTTTCAACAATGTGATTCCCTGCGGGTTGTGGATTAGATGACGTGGGCAGCCTTATCCTGCCGGCCGGCCTTCCCAAGGTGTGCCTGGTTGAGGTCAACATAAACAGCGCTCCATGCAGCAATAGCCCCTTAATCTGTACCTGCCTCCATATTCTCTGCCCCGTGAGCAGTCTCGGGGCTGTGCTGGTGTGAGGGAGTGAGGGGCCACAGCTTTGTTGGTGGCCCTGTGTGAGTGGGGTTCTGCTGGCCTTTCTGCAGGAGATGCCAGGCTGCCTCCTGTAAAGAGGAGGATGTGTCACCCATACCATCCGCTGGAATTTCTCTCCGGACTGAGGTGACGAAGGAAAAAAGCAGTGGGGGCCGGGACAGGGTGGGTATCTCAGGCAGGACAATGGAAAGCTTCTGGAAGAGCGCCCGTGGCCAGTACCACCCTGGCTGGCCTGCAGGCACCAAGTTGGCCTGCCTGCTGTCGCTGGTGTGGCTCCATGGCCCTTCGTCTAGTCTTTCAAGCCCATGTACATATTCAGGTGTTTTACCTGGGAAGGGTGGGAACAGTTCAGCAGCAGCTGACCTGGGGCTCAGCTCACCTTTATTCAGAGATGCTTCGGCTCGGTCACCCAGCTTTGCAATGAGGACGCTCCTTGTGTGGGGTGTGTGTTGATGGCTGTATGGGTGATGATTCCCCACCTCTGACCAATTTCAATATTGTTTACCGTTGGAACAAGTGCCCTGATAGGGGTTTCCTCTGTATAACTGGTGGTTTCAGGTTTTTCTTCTTTTATGGTTCACGTTAGCTTTTATTCCTCTTTTATGTATTTATAGATATAAGCATGGAAATAATACTTTCCTATAAATACATCTGTGTGAAGGGAAGAACTTTTTTCTGTATTATTTTCAAATTTTATTTTTTAAAATTTTGAAATTTAATTTTATTTATTTTTTTATACAACAGCTTATTATTAGTTATGTATTTTATGCATATACATGTATGCAGGTCAATCCCAATCTCCCAAGTCATCCCACCACCACCACCGCATGGCTTTCCACAGTTGGTGTCCATACGTTTGTTCTCTACATCTGTGTCTCTATTTATTCCCTGCAAACCAGTTCCTCTGTAAAATTTCGTAGGTTCCACATATATGCATTAATATACAATATTTGTTTTCCTCTTTCTGACTTACTTCATTCTGTATGACAGTCTCTAGATCCATCGCTGTCTCTACAAATGACCCGGTTTCATTCCTTTTTATGGCTGAGTAATATTCCATTTTATACATGTAGCACATCTTTATCCATTCATCTGTGTGTGGGCATTTAGGTTGCTTCCATTACCTGGCCTTTGTAAATAGTGCTGCAATGAACATTGTGGTGAATCTGCCTTTCTGATTTATGGTTTTCTTTGGGTATATGAGCAGAAGTGGGATTGCTGGATCAGATGGTAATTCTACTTCTAGATTTTTTAAGGAAACTCCATAGTGTTCTCCCTAGTGACTGTATCAATTTACATTCCCACCAATAGTGGAAGAGGGCTCCTTTTGTCCACACCCTCCCCAGAATTTGTTGTTTGTAGATTTTCTGATGATGCCGATTCGAACAGGTGTTAGGTGATACCTCATTGTAGTTTTGATTTGCATTTCTATAATAATTAGTGCTCTTGAGCAGCTTTTCATGTGCGTCTTGGCCATCTCTGTGTCTTCTTTGAAGTAACGTCTCTTTAGATCTGCCCATTTTTATATTGGGTTGTTTGTTTTTTTTTAATATTAAGCTGCATGAGCTGTTTATATATATTGGAGATTAAACCTTTGTCCATTGATTCGTTTGCAACTATTTTCGCCCCTTTTGAGGGATGTCTTATTCCTTTCCCGTTTTTTTAACCAAAAAAGAAAAAAAGAAAAAGAAGTAGAAAACTAATGTGCGTAAAATATGCCTTTTGAAACGGTCGTTTTGAAATATGGACGTCCTTTGAATTTTTTGGTCGATATGTGACCCCAGAATTTGTTTTCAAGGCAGGTGTCATTTACAGGCCTGCAATGATTTTGAATATCAACTGACCATTAGCGCTGGGATTAAAGCTGCTGTTGTGTGAAACGGCCACAACGTGGCAGCAGTTCTCCCTTGCCAATTCTGGTTACTAGGGCAACAGAGCCTCAATGGAAGTCATGTTCTAGATTGGAATTTAGAATGGAATGTGCCAGGAGAAAACCCCTCAAGTTTGTCTCCCTACTTCTTGTTCGTGTTTTTAATTTAATTTTTATTTTTTATTACAGCAAGTTTGATTACAATGTTTGGCTTGTTGTAGGTGTGGAAGATGTGGTTCTTTTATACATATACAGCTGTCGGTTTTTCCTGGGATCCTTTTCCCATGTACCTTATGACAGAATGTTGAGTAGTCTTTTGGTATTCCGTAGGTCTTTGGTGATTATATATGTCACCTGTGTTTGTATAAGTCTGTTAACCCCGATATCGTAATGAAACCAATCCTCACAACTTTCCATTGGTGAACCATAAGTTTGTTTAATGAATCTCTGATTGCCCTTCTCGGTGGAAATATCTGCCCTGGTATCCATTTTTAGGTAACACCTATAAGTGATATGATATGATATGTGTCTTTCACTTTCTGACTTACTACATGTCACGTGATTACCTCTAGACTCATCTACGGTGCTGCAAAAGGCATTGTGTCCTTTTTTCCCATGCCTTCTATTCTGACTTAGCGAGGTCCCTTTTCAACAATGTGCTTCCCTGCGGGTTGTGGATTACCTGACGTGGGCAGCCTTATCCTGCCGGCCGGCCCTCCCCAGGTGTGCCTGGTTGAGGTCAATATAAAGAGCGCTCCATGCAGCAATAGCCCCTGAAGCTGTGCCTGCCTCCATATTCTCTGCCCCGTCAGCAGTCTCGGGGCTGTGCTGGTGGGAGGGAGTGAGGGGCCACAACTTTGTTGGTGGCCCGGTGTGAGTGGGGTTCTGCTGGCCTTTCTGAAGGAGTTTCCAGGCTGCCTCCTGTAAGGAGGAGGATGTGTCACCCATACCTTCCGCTGGAATTTCTCTACGGACAGAGGTGAGGAAGGAAAAAAGCAGTGGGGGCCGGGACAAGTGGGGTATCTCAGGCAGTACAATGGAAAGCTTCCGGAAGAGCGCCCGGGGCCAGGACCACCCTGGCTGGCCTGCAGGCACCAAGTTGGCCTGCGTGCTGTCGCTGGTGTGGCTCCACGGCCCTTCCTCTAGTCTTTCAAGCCCTTGTACATATTCAGGTGTTTTACCTGGGAAGAGTGGGAACAGTTCAGCAACAGCTGGCCTGGGGCTCAGCTCACCTTTGTTCAGAGATGCCTCGGCTCGGTCCCCCCGCTTTGCAATGAGGAAGCTCCTTGTGTGGGGTGTGGGTTGCTGCCTGTATGGGAGATGATTCCCCACCTCTGAACAATTTCAATATTGTTTACCGTTGGAGCAAGTGCCCTGATAGTGTTTTTCTCTGTATAACTGGTCGGTTCAGGTTTTTCTTCGTTTATGGTTCAAGTTAGCTTTTATTCCTCTTTTATGTATTTATAGATATAAGCATGGAAATAATTCATTCCTATAAATACATCTGTGTGAAGGGAAGAACTTTTTTCTGTTTTATTTTTTATTTTTATTTTTTTTATTTTTTTTTCTTTTTGTGGTACGTGGGCCTCTCACTGCTGTGGCCTCTCCCGTTACGGAGCACAGGCTCCGGACGCGCAGGCCCAGCGGCCATGGCTCACGGGCCCAGCCGCTCCGCGGCATGTGGGATCCTCCCAGACCGGGGCACGAACCCGCGTCCCCTGCATCGGCAGGCGGACTCTCAACCACTGCGCCACCAGGGAGGCCCCTGTTTTATTTTTAAATTTTATTTTTTATAATTTTGAAATTTAATTTTATTTACTTTTTTATACAGCTGGTTATTATTAGTTGTGTGTTTTATTCATATACATGTATACAGGTCAATCTCAATCTCCCAACTCATCCCACCACCACCACCCCATGGCTTCCCACACTTGGTGTCCATACGTTTGTTCTCTACCTCTGTGTCTCTATTTCTTCCCTGCAAACCAGTTCATCTGTACAATTTTTTAGTTTCCACATATATGCATTAATATACAATATTTGTTTTCCCCTTTCTGACTTACTTCATTCTGTATGACAGTCTCTAGATCCATCGATGTCTCTACAAATGACCCAGATTCATTCCTTTTTATGGCCGAGTTATATTCCATTTTATATATGTACCCCATCTTTATCCATTCATCTGTCTTTGGGCGTTTAGGTTGCTTCCATTACCTGGCTATTGTAAATAGTGCTGCAATGAACATTGTGGTGTATGTGCCTTTTTGATTTATGGTTTTCTTTGGGTATATGCCCAGAAGTGGAATTGCTGGATCAGATGGTAATTCTATTTCTAGATTTTTTAAGGAAACTCCATAGTGTTCTCCATAGTGACTCTATCAATTTACATTCCCACCAATAGTGGAAGAGGGCTCCTTTTGTCCACACCCTCCCCAGAATTTGTTGTTTGTAGATTTTCTGATGATGCCGATTCTAACAGGTGTGAGGTGATACCTCATTGTAGTTTTGATTTGCATTTCTCTAATAATTAGTGCTCTTGAGCAGCTTCTCATGTGCGTCTTGGCCATCTCTGTGTCTTCTTTGAAGAAACGTCTCTTGAGATCTTCTGCCCATTTCTGTATTGGGAGGGTCGTGGGATGGTCAGGCTGTGTGCTGACGCACGTGTCAGTGCCAGCGTAAGGGCCAGGAGTAGGGTACAGCATAGGGTAACGTGTAGGGCTGGTGGTGGGTTTCCGTTCCGGGCTAGGGTTAGGGTTAGGGAACGGCAAGGTTTAGGGAACAGGTGAGCATAGGGACACGTGGGAGAGGCAGGCTACGTGTTGACAAACGTGTCAGTGCCAGCGTACAGGTCCGGAGTAAAGTATGGTGTAGGGCTGGTTGTGGGTTTCCATTCCGCGCTAAGGTTAGGGTTAGGGAACGGCAAGGCTTAGGGCACAGCTGAGGGTACAGAAACGTGGGAGGGTCAGGCTATGTGCTGACGCACGGTTCAGTGCCAGTGTACGGGCCAGGATTAGGGTACGGAGTAGGGTAAGGTGTAGGGCTGTTGGTGGGTTTCTGTTCCAGCGTAGGGTTAGGGTTAGGGATCGGCAAGGCTTAGGGCACAGGTGAGGGTACGGAAACGAGGGAGAGGCACGCTACGTGCTGACACACGGGTCAGTGCCAGCGTACGCGCCAGAATTAGGGTACGGCGTAGGGTAAGGTGTAGGGCTGATGGTGGGTTTCTGTTCCAGGGTAGGGTTAGGGTTAGGGATCGGCAAGGCTTAGGGCACAGGTGAGGGTATGGAAACATGGGAGTGGCAGGCTACGTGCTTACACAAGGGTCAGTTCCAGTGTACGGCCCAGGAGTAGGGTACGGCGTAGGGTAAGGTGTAGGGCTGGTGGTGGGTTTCCGTTCCCAGCTAGGGTTAGGGTTAGGGAATGGCAAGGCTTAGGGCACAGGTGAGGGTATGGAAACGTGGGAGGGTCATGCTACATGCTGACACACGTGTCAGTGACAGCGTATGGGCCAGTCGTAGGCTACGGCGTAGGGAAAGGTGTAGGGCTGGTGGTGGGCTTCCTTTCCGGGCTAGAGTTAGGGTTAGGGAACGGCAAGTCTTAGGGAACAGGTGCGGGTACGGAAACGTGGGAGAGTCAGGCTATGTGCTGACGCACGGGTCAGTGCCAGTGTACGGGCCAGGAGTAGTGTACGTCGTAGGGTAAGGTGTAGGGCTGGTGGTGGGTTTCCGTTCTGGGCTAGGGTTAGGGTTAGGGAACGGCAAGGTTTAGGGCACACGTGAGGGTATTGAAACGTGTTAGGCTCAGGGTACGTGTTGACGCACGGGTTAGTGTGAACGTACAGATGAGGATTATGGTGCGGCATAGGGTAAAGTGTATGGTTGGTGGTAGGTTTCCGTTTCAGGCTAGGGTTAGTGTTAGGGAACGGCAAGGTTTTGGGCACAGATGAGGGTATGGAAACGTGTTAGTGTCAGGGTACGTGTTGACATATGGATTAGCATTAGGGTACGGCTTAGGGTAAGGTGTAGGCTTGGTGGTAGGTTTCCATTGTGGTCTAGGGTTAGGGTTAGGGAATGGCAAGGTTTAGGTCACAGGTGAAGGTACGGAAACGTGTTAGGGTCAGGGTAAGTGTTGACGCATGTGTTAGTGTCAGCGTACGGAGTAGGTTTATGGTCCTTCGTAGGTTAAGGTCTAGGGTTGGTGGTAGGTTTCCGTTCCAGGCTAGGGTTAGTGTTATGGAACGGCAAGGTTTAGGGCATAGGTGAGGGTACGGAAATGTGTTAGGGTCAGGGTACGTGTTGACGCTCGGATTATGATTAGGGTATGGCGTAGAGTAACGTGTATGGTTGGTGGTAGGTTTCCGTTTTGGGCTAGGGTTAGGGTTAGGCAACGGCACGGTTTAGGGCACAGGTGAGGAAACGGAGAAGTGTTAGGGTCAGTGTACGTGTTGACGCACGGGTTAGTGTCAGTGTACGGATTAGGATTAGGGTACCGTGTCGGGTATGCTGTACGGTTTGTGGTAGTTTTCCATTCTGGGCTAGGGTTAGTGTTAGGGTACGGCAAGGTTTAGGGTACAGGTAACGGAACAGAAACGTGTTAGGGTCATGATACATGTTGATACATGGAATAGTGTCATCATACGCATTAGGATTAGGGTACGGCGTAGGGTAAGGTGTACGGAGGGCGGTAGGTTTCCATTCCGTTGTAGGGTTAGGGTTAGCGAATTGCAAGGTTTTGGGCACAGGTGATGGTACAGAAATGTGTTAGGTTCAGGGTACGTGTTGACTCACGGGTTAGTGTCAGCATACGCATGAGGATTAGGGTACCGCATAGAGTAAGGTGTAGGGTTGGTGGTACGTTTCCGTTCCAGTCTAGGGTTATGTTTAGGGACCGGCAAAGTTTAGGGCACAGGTGAGGGTACGAAACGTGTTAGGGTCAGGGTATGTGTTGATGCACAGGTTAGTGTCAGCATATGAATTAGGATTAGGGTATGGCGTAAGGTAAGGTGTAGGGTTGGTTGTAGGTTTCCGTTCCGGGCTAGGGTTAGGGTTAGGGAACGGCAAGGTTTATGGCAGAGGTGAGGGTACGGAAGCGTGTTAGGGTCAGGGTACGTGTTGATGTATGAATTAGGATTAGGGTACTGCTTAGGGTAAGGTGTAGGGCTGATGGTAGGTTTCCGTTCCGGGCTAAGGTTAAGGATAGGCAACGACAAGTTTTAGGGCACAGCTGAGGGTATGGAAACGTGTTAGGGTCAGGGTACGTGTTGACTCACTGGTTAGTGCCAGCGTACGGATTAGGATTAGTGTACGGCATAGATAAGGTGTAGGGATGGTGGTAGGATTCCGTTCCGGGCTATGGTTAGGGTTAGGGAAAGTCAAGGTTTCTATTTCTAGTTCTTTTAAGGAAACTCCATACTGTTCTCCATAGTGACTGTATCAATTTACATTCCCACCATAGTGGAAGAGGGCTCCTTTTGTCCACACCCTCCCCAGAATTTGTTTGTAGATTTTCTGAAGATGCCGATTCTAACAGGTGTGAGGTGATACCTCATTGTAGTTTTGATTTGCATTTCTCTAATAATTAGTGCTGTTGAGCAGCTTTTCATGTGCCTCTTGGCCATCTCTGTGTCTTCTTTGAATAAACGTCTCTTTAGATCTTCTGCCCATTTTTGTATTGGGTTGTTTGTTTTTTTAATAAGCTGCATGAGCTGTTTATATATATTGGAGATTAAACCTTTGTCCATTGATTCGTTTGCAACTATTTTCGCCCCTTCTGAGGGACGCCTTTTTCCATTCCCGTGTTTTTAACCAAAAAAGAAAGAAAAAGAAGCAGAACACTAATGTGCATAAAATATGCCTTTTGAAGCGGTCGTTTTGAAATATGGACGTCCTTTAAATTTTTTGGTCGATATGTGACCCCAGGATTTGTTTTCAGGGCAGGTGTCATTTACAGGCCTGCAATGATTTTGAATATCAACTGACCATGAGCGCTGGGATTAAAGCTGCTGTTGTGTGAAACGGCCACAAGGTGGCAGCAGTTCTCCCTTACCAATTCTGGATACTAGGGCAACAGAGCCTCAATGGAAGTCGTGTTCTACATTGGAATTTAGAATGGAATGTGACAGGAGAAAGCCCCTCAAGTTTGTCTCCCTACTTCTTGTTCGTGTTTTTAATTTAATTTTTTATTTTTTATTACAGCAAGTTTGATTACAATGTTTGGCTTGTTGTAGGTGTGGAAGATGTGGTTCTTTTACACATATACAGATGTCTGTTTTTCCTGGGATCCTTTTCCCATGTACGTTATGACAGAATGTTGAGTAGTCTTTTGGTATTCCGTAGGTCTTTGGTGATTATATATGTCACCGGTGTTTGTATAAGTCTGTGAACCCTGATATCGTAATGAAACCAATCCTCACACCTTTCCATTGGTGAACCATAAGTTTGTTTAATGAATCTCTGATTGCCCTTCTCGGTGGAAATATATGCCCTGTTATCCATTTTTAGGTAACACCTATAAGTGATATGATATGATATGTGTCTTTCACTTTCTCACTTACTGCAAGTCACGTGATTACCTCTAGACTCATCTACGGTGGTGCAAATGGCATTGTGTTGTTTTTTTCCTTGGCTTCTCTTCTGCCTTAGCGAGGTCCATTTTCAACAATGTGATTCCCTGAGTGTTGTGGATTAGCTCACCTGGGCAGCCTTACCCTGCCTCCCGGCCCTCCCCAGGTGTGCCTGGTTGAGGTCAATATAAACAGCGCTCCAGGCAGCAATAGCCCCTGAAGCTGTTCCTGAATCCATATTCTCTGCCCCGTCAGCAGTCTCGGGGCTGTGCTGGTGGGAGGGAATGAGGTGCCACAGATTAGTTGGTGGCCCGGTGTGAGTGGGGTTCTCCTGGCCTTTCTGCAGTAGTTGCCAAGCTGCCTGCTGTAAAGAAGAGGATGTGTCACCAATACCTTCTGCTGGAATTTCTCTCCGGACAGAGGTGAGGAAGGAAAAAAGCAGTGGGGGCCGGGACAGGTGGGGTATCTCAGGCAGGACAATGGAAAGCTTCCGGAAGAGCGCCCGGGGCCAGGACCACCCTGGCTGGCCTGCAGGCACCAAGTTGGCCTGCGTGCTGTCGCTGTTGTGGCTCCACGGCCCTTCCTCTTGTCTTTCAAGCCCTTGTACATATTCAGTTGTTTTACCTGGGAAGGGTGGGAACAGTTCAGCAACAGCTGGCCTGCGGCTCATCTCACCTTTTTTTAGAGATGCCTCGGCTCGGTCCCCCAGCTTTGCCATGAGGATGCTCCTTGTGTGGGGTGTGGGTTGCTGGCTGTATGGGGATGATTTCCCTCCTCTGACCAATTTCAGAATTGTTTGCCGCTGGAGCAAGTGCCCTGATAGGGTTTTCCTCTGTATAACTGGAGGGTTCAGGTTTTTTTCCTTTTATGGTTCAAGTTAGATTTTATTCCTCTTTTATATATTTATAGATATAAGCATGGAAATAATTCATTCCTATAAATACATCTGTGTGAAGGGAAGAACTTTTTTCTGTTTTATATTTAAATTTTATTTTTTAAGATTTTGAAATTTAATTTTATTTACTTTTATATACAGCAGGTTATTATTAGTTATGTATTTTATGCATATACATGTATACAGGTCAATCTCAAACTCCCAACTCATCCCAGCACCACCACCCCATGGCTTCCCACACTTGGTGTCCATACGTTTGTTCTCTACCTCTGTGTCTCTATTTCTTCCCTGCAAACCAGTTCATCTGTACCATTTTTTAGGTTCCACATATAAGCATTAATATACAATATTTGTTTTCCTCTTTCTGACCTACTTCATTCTGTATGACAGCCTCTAGATCCATCGATGTCTCTACAAAAGACCCAGTTTCATTCCTTTTTATGGTTGAGTAATATTCCATTTTATACATGTCCCACATCTTTATCCATTCATCTGTGTGAGGGCATTTAGGTTGCTTCCATTACCTGGCCTTTGTAAATAGTGCTGCAATGAACATTGTGGTGAATGTGCCTTTTTGATTTATGGTTTTCTCTGGGTCTATTCCCAGAAGTGGGATTGCAGGATCAGATGGTAATTCTATTTCTAGTTTTTTTAAGGAAACTCCATAGTGTTCTCCATAGTGACTGTATCAATTTACATTCCCACCAATAGTGGAAGAGGGATCCTTTTGTCCACACCCTCCCCAGAATTTGTTGTTTGTAGATTTTCTGATGATGCCGATTCTAACAGGTGTGAGGTGATACCTCATTGTAGTTTCGATTTGCATTTCTCAAATAATTAGTGCTCTTCAGCAGCTTTTCATGTGCGTCTTGGCCATCTCTGTGTCGTCTTTGAAGAAACGTCTCTTTAGATCTACTGCCCATTTTTGTATTGGGTTTTTTGTTTTTTTTAATATTAAGCTGCATTAGCTGTTTATATATTGGAGATTAAACCTTTGTCCATTGATTCGTTTTCAACGATTTTCGCCCATTCTGAGGGATGCCTTTTTCCATTCCCGTTTTTTTAACTAAAAAGTAAAGAAACAAAAAGAAGAAGAACACTAATGTGCGTAAAATATGGCTTTTGAAACGGTCGTTTTGAAATATGGTCGTCCTTTGAATTTTTTGGTCGATATGTGACCCCAGGATTTGTTTTCAGGGCAGGTGTCATTTACCGGCCTGCAATGATTTTGAATATCAACTGACCATTAGCGCTGGGATTAAAGCTGCTGTTGTGTGAAACGGCCACAAGGTGGCAGCAGTTCTCCCATACCAATTCTGGTTACTAGGGAAACAGAGCCTCAATGGAAGTCGTGTTCTAGATTGGAATTTAGAATGGAATGTGCCAGGAGAAAGCCCCTCAAGTTTGTCTCCCTACTTCTTGTTCGTGTTTTTAATTTAATTTTTATTTTTTATTACAGCAAGTTTGATTAAAATGTTTGGCTTGTTGTAGGTGTGGAAGATGTGGTTCTTTTACAAATATACAGATGTCGGTTTTTCCTGGGATCCTTTTCCCATGTACGTTATGACAGAATGATGAGTAGTCTTTTAGTATTCCGTAGGTCTTTGGTGATTATATATGTCACCTGTGTTTGTATAAGTCTGTTAACCCCGATATCATAATGAAACCAATGCTCACACCTTTCCATTGGTGAACCATAAGTTTGTTTAATGAATCTCTAATTGCCCTTCTCGGTGGAAATATCTGCCGTGGTATCCATTTTTAGGTAACACCTATAAGTGATATGATATGATATGTGTCTTTCACTTTCTGACTTACTACATGTCACGTGATTACCTCTAGACTCATCTACGGTGCTGCAAAAGGCATTGTGTCCTTTTTTTCCTTGCCTTCTATTCTGACTTAGCGAGGTCCCTTTTCAACAATGTGATTCCCTGCGGGTTGTGGATTAGATGACGTGGGCAGCCTTATCCTGCCGGCCGGCCTTCCCAAGGTGTGCCTGGTTGAGGTCAACATAAACAGCGCTCCATGCAGCAATAGCCCCTTAATCTGTACCTGCCTCCATATTCTCTGCCCCGTGAGCAGTCTCGGGGCTGTGCTGGTGTGAGGGAGTGAGGGGCCACAGCTTTGTTGGTGGCCCTGTGTGAGTGGGGTTCTGCTGGCCTTTCTGCAGGAGATGCCAGGCTGCCTCCTGTAAAGAGGAGGATGTGTCACCCATACCATCCGCTGGAATTTCTCTCCGGACTGAGGTGACGAAGGAAAAAAGCAGTGGGGGCCGGGACAGGGTGGGTATCTCAGGCAGGACAATGGAAAGCTTCTGGAAGAGCGCCCGTGGCCAGTACCACCCTGGCTGGCCTGCAGGCACCAAGTTGGCCTGCCTGCTGTCGCTGGTGTGGCTCCATGGCCCTTCGTCTAGTCTTTCAAGCCCATGTACATATTCAGGTGTTTTACCTGGGAAGGGTGGGAACAGTTCAGCAGCAGCTGACCTGGGGCTCAGCTCACCTTTATTCAGAGATGCTTCGGCTCGGTCACCCAGCTTTGCAATGAGGACGCTCCTTGTGTGGGGTGTGTGTTGATGGCTGTATGGGTGATGATTCCCCACCTCTGACCAATTTCAATATTGTTTACCGTTGGAACAAGTGCCCTGATAGGGGTTTCCTCTGTATAACTGGTGGTTTCAGGTTTTTCTTCTTTTATGGTTCACGTTAGCTTTTATTCCTCTTTTATGTATTTATAGATATAAGCATGGAAATAATACTTTCCTATAAATACATCTGTGTGAAGGGAAGAACTTTTTTCTGTATTATTTTCAAATTTTATTTTTTAAAATTTTGAAATTTAATTTTATTTATTTTTTTATACAACAGCTTATTATTAGTTATGTATTTTATGCATATACATGTATGCAGGTCAATCCCAATCTCCCAAGTCATCCCACCACCACCACCGCATGGCTTTCCACAGTTGGTGTCCATACGTTTGTTCTCTACATCTGTGTCTCTATTTATTCCCTGCAAACCAGTTCCTCTGTAAAATTTCGTAGGTTCCACATATATGCATTAATATACAATATTTGTTTTCCTCTTTCTGACTTACTTCATTCTGTATGACAGTCTCTAGATCCATCGCTGTCTCTACAAATGACCCGGTTTCATTCCTTTTTATGGCTGAGTAATATTCCATTTTATACATGTAGCACATCTTTATCCATTCATCTGTGTGTGGGCATTTAGGTTGCTTCCATTACCTGGCCTTTGTAAATAGTGCTGCAATGAACATTGTGGTGAATCTGCCTTTCTGATTTATGGTTTTCTTTGGGTATATGAGCAGAAGTGGGATTTCTGGATCAGATGGTAATTCTACTTCTAGATTTTTTAAGGAAACTCCATAGTGTTCTCCATAGTGACTGTATCAATTTACATTCCCACCAATAGTGGAAGAGGGCTCCTTTTGTCCACACCCTCCCCAGAATTTGTTGTTTGTAGATTTTCTGATGATGCCGATTCGAACAGGTGTTAGGTGATACCTCATTGTAGTTTTGATTTGCATTTCTATAATAATTAGTGCTCTTGAGCAGCTTTTCATGTGCGTCTTGGCCATCTCTGTGTCTTCTTTGAAGTAACGTCTCTTTAGATCTGCCCATTTTTATATTGGGTTGTTTGTTTTTTTTTAATATTAAGCTGCATGAGCTGTTTATATATATTGGAGATTAAACCTTTGTCCATTGATTCGTTTGCAACTATTTTCGCCCCTTTTGAGGGATGTCTTATTCCTTTCCCGTTTTTTTAACCAAAAAAGAAAAAAAGAAAAAGAAGTAGAAAACTAATGTGCGTAAAATATGCCTTTTGAAACGGTCGTTTTGAAATATGGACGTCCTTTGAATTTTTTGGTCGATATGTGACCCCAGAATTTGTTTTCAAGGCAGGTGTCATTTACAGGCCTGCAATGATTTTGAATATCAACTGACCATTAGCGCTGGGATTAAAGCTGCTGTTGTGTGAAACGGCCACAACGTGGCAGCAGTTCTCCCTTGCCAATTCTGGTTACTAGGGCAACAGAGCCTCAATGGAAGTCGTGTTCTAGATTGGAATTTAGAATGGAATGTGCCAGGAGAAAACCCCTCAAGTTTGTCTCCCTACTTCTTGTTCGTGTTTTTAATTTAATTTTTATTTTTTATTACAGCAAGTTTGATTACAATGTTTGGCTTGTTGTAGGTGTGGAAGATGTGGTTCTTTTATACATATACAGCTGTCGGTTTTTCCTGGGATCCTTTTCCCATGTACCTTATGACAGAATGTTGAGTAGTCTTTTGGTATTCCGTAGGTCTTTGGTGATTATATATGTCACCTGTGTTTGTATAAGTCTGTTAACCCCGATATCGTAATGAAACCAATCCTCACAACTTTCCATTGGTGAACCATAAGTTTGTTTAATGAATCTCTGATTGCCCTTCTCGGTGGAAATATCTGCCCTGGTATCCATTTTTAGGTAACACCTATAAGTGATATGATATGATATGTGTCTTTCACTTTCTGACTTACTACATGTCACGTGATTACCTCTAGACTCATCTACGGTGCTGCAAAAGGCATTGTGTCCTTTTTTTCCATGCCTTCTATTCTGACTTAGCGAGGTCCCTTTTCAACAATGTGCTTCCCTGCGGGTTGTGGATTACCTGACGTGGGCAGCCTTATCCTGCCGGCCGGCCCTCCCCAGGTGTGCCTGGTTGAGGTCAATATAAAGAGCGCTCCATGCAGCAATAGCCCCTGAAGCTGTGCCTGCCTCCATATTCTCTGCCCCGTCAGCAGTCTCGGGGCTGTGCTGGTGGGAGGGAGTGAGGGGCCACAATTTGTTGGTGGCCCGGTGTGAGTGGGGTTCTGCTGGCCTTTCTGAAGGAGTTTCCAGGCTGCCTCCTGTAAGGAGGAGGATGTGTCACCCATACCTTCCGCTGGAATTTCTCTACGGACAGAGGTGAGGAAGGAAAAAAGCAGTGGGGGCCGGGACAAGTGGGGTATCTCAGGCAGTACAATGGAAAGCTTCCGGAAGAGCGCCCGGGGCCAGGACCACCCTGGCTGGCCTGCAGGCACCAAGTTGGCCTGCGTGCTGTCGCTGGTGTGGCTCCATGGCCCTTCCTCTAGTCTTTCAAGCCCTTGTACATATTCAGGTGTTTTACCTGGGAAGAGTGGGAACAGTTCAGCAACAGCTGGCCTGGGGCTCAGCTCACCTTTGTTCAGAGATGCCTCGGCTCGGTCCCCCCGCTTTGCAATGAGGAAGCTCCTTGTGTGGGGTGTGGGTTGCTGCCTGTATGGGAGATGATTCCCCACCTCTGAACAATTTCAATATTGTTTACCGTTGGAGCAAGTGCCCTGATAGTGTTTTTCTCTGTATAACTGGTCGGTTCAGGTTTTTCTTCGTTTATGGTTCAAGTTAGCTTTTATTCCTCTTTTATGTATTTATAGATATAAGCATGGAAATAATTCATTCCTATAAATACATCTGTGTGAAGGGAAGAAATTTTTTCTGTTTTATTTTTTATTTTTATTTTTTTTATTTTATTTTTTTTCTTTTTGCGGTACGTGGGCCTCTCACTGCTGTGGCCTCTCCCGTTACGGAGCACAGGCTCCGGACGCGCAGGCCCAGCGGCCATGGCTCACGGGCCCAGCCGCTCCGCGGCATGTGGGATCCTCCCAGACCGGGGCACGAACCCGCGTCCCCTGCATCGGCAGGCGGTCTCTCAACCACTGCGCCACCAGGGAGGCCCCTGTTTTATTTTTAAATTTTATTTTTTATAATTTTGAAATTTAATTTTATTTACTTTTTTATACAGCTGGTTATTATTAGTTGTGTGTTTTATTCATATACTTGTATACAGGTCAATCTCAATCTCCCAACTCATCCCAACACCACCACCCCATGGCTTCCCACACTTGGTGTCCATACGTTTGTTCTCTACCTCTGTGTCTCTATTTCTTCCCTGCAAACCAGTTCATCTGTACAATTTTTTAGTTTCCACATATATGCATTAATATACAATATTTGTTTTCCCCTTTCTGACTTACTTCATTCTGTATGACAGTCTCTAGATCCATCGATGTCTCTACAAATGACCCAGATTCATTCCTTTTTATGGCCGAGTTATATTCCATTTTATATATGTACCCCATCTTTATCCATTCATCTGTCTTTGGGCGTTTAGGTTGCTTCCATTACCTGGCTATTGTAAATAGTGCTGCAATGAACATTGTGGTGTATGTGCCTTTTTGATTTATGGTTTTCTTTGGGTATATGCCCAGAAGTGGAATTGCTGGATCAGATGGTAATTCTATTTCTAGATTTTTTAAGGAAACTCCATAGTGTTCTCCATAGTGATTCTATCAATTTACATTCCCACCAATAGTGGAAGAGGGCTCCTTTTGTCCACACCCTCCCCAGAATTTGTTGTTTGTAGATTTTCTGATGATGCCGATTCTAACAGGTGTGAGGTGATACCTCATTGTAGTTTTGATTTGCATTTCTCTAATAATTAGTGCTCTTGAGCAGCTTCTCATGTGCGTCTTGGCCATCTCTGTGTCTTCTTTGAAGAAACGTCTCTTGAGATCTTCTGCCCATTTCTGTATTGGGAGGGTCGTGGGATGGTCAGGCTGTGTGCTGACGCACGTGTCAGTGCCAGCGTAAGGGCCAGGAGTAGGGTACAGCATAGGGTAACGTGTAGGGCTGGTGGTGGGTTTCCGTTCCGGGCTAGGGTTAGGGTTAGGGAACGGCAAGGTTTAGGGAACAGGTGAGCATAGGGACACGTGGGAGAGGCAGGCTACGTGTTGACAAACGTGTCAGTGCCAGCGTACAGGTCAGGAGTAAAGTATGAGTAGGGCTGGTTGTGGGTTTCCATTCCGCGCTAGGGTTAGGGTTAGGGAACGGCAAGGCTTAGGGCACAGCTGAGGGTACAGAAACGTGGGAGGGTCAGGCTATGTGCTGACGCACGGTTCTGTGCCAGTGTACGGGCCAGGATTAGGGGACGGAGTAGGGTAAGGTGTAGGGCTGTTGGTGGGTTTCTGTTCCAGCGTAGGGTTAGGTTTAGGGATCGGCAAGGCTTAGGGCACAGGTGAGGGTACGGAAACGAGGGAGAGGCACGCTACGTGCTGACACACGGGTCAGTGCCAGCGTACGCGCCAGAATTAGGGTACGGCGTAGGGTAAGGTGTAGGGCTGATGGTGGGTTTCTGTTCCAGGGTAGGGTTAGGGTTAGGGATCGGCAAGGCTTAGGGCACAGGTGAGGGTATGGAAACATGGGAGTGGCAGGCTACGTGCTTACACAAGGGTCAGTTCCAGTGTACGGCCCAGGAGTAGGGTACGGCGTAGGGTAAGGTGTAGGGCTGGTGGTGGGTTTCCGTTCCCAGCTAGGGTTAGGGTTAGGGAATGGCAAGGCTTAGGGCACAGGTGAGGGTATGGAAACGTGGGAGGGTCATGCTACATGCTGACACACGTGTCAGTGCCAGCGTATGGGCCAGTCTTAGGCTACGGCGTAGGGAAAGGTGTAGGGCTGGTGGTGGGCTTCCTTTCCGGGCTAGGGTTAGGGTTAGGGAACGGCAAGTCTTAGGGAACAGGTGCGGGTACGGAAACTTTGGAGAGTCAGGCTATGTGCTGACGCACGGGTCAGTGCCAGTGTACGGGCCAGGAGTAGTGTACGTCGTAGGGTAAGGTGTAGGGCTGGTGGTGGGTTTCCGTTCTGGGCTAGGGTTAGGGTTAGGGAACGGCAAGGTTTAGGGCACACGTGAGGGTATTGAAACGTGTTAGGCTCAGGGTACGTGTTGACGCACGGGTTAGTGTGAACGTACAGATGAGGATTATGGTGCGGCATAGGGTAAAGTGTATGGTTGGTGGTAGGTTTCCGTTTCAGGCTAGGGTTAGTGTTAGGGAACGGCAAGGTTTTGGGCACAGATGAGGGTATGGAAACGTGTTAGTGTCAGGGTACGTGTTGACATATGGATTAGCATTAGGGTACGGCTTAGGGTAAGGTGTAGGCTTGGTGGTAGGTTTCCATTGTGGTCTAGGGTTAGGGTTAGGGAATGGCAAGGTTTAGGTCACAGGTGAAGGTATGGAAACGTGTTAGGGTCAGGGTAAGTGTTGACGCATGTGTTAGTGTCAGCGTACGGAGTAGGTTTATGGTCCTTCGTAGGTTAAGGTCTAGGGTTGGTGGTAGGTTTCCGTTCCAGGCTAGGGTTAGTGTTATGGAACGGCAAGGTTTAGGGCATAGGTGAGGGTACGGAAATGTGTTAGGGTCAGGGTACGTGTTGACGCTCGGATTATGATTAGGGTATGGCGTAGAGTAACGTGTAGGGTTGTTGGTAGGTTTCCGTTTTGGGCTAGGGTTAGGGTTAGGCAACGGCACGGTTTAGGGCACAGGTGAGGAAACGGAAAAGTGTTAGGGTCAGTGTACGTGTTGACGCACGGGTTAGTGTCAGTGTACGGATTAGGATTAGGGTACCGTGTAGGGTATGCTGTACGGTTTGTGGTAGTTTTCCATTCTGGGCTAGGGTTAGTGTTAGGGTACGGCAAGGTTTAGGGTACAGGTGACGGAACAGAAACGTGTTAGGGTCATGATACATGTTGATACATGGAATAGTGTCATCATACGCATTAGGATTAGGGTACGGCGTAGGGTAAGGTGTACGGAGGGCGGTAGGTTTCCATTCCGTTGTAGGGTTAGGGTTAGCGAATTGCAAGGTTTTGGGCACAGGTGATGGTACAGAAATGTGTTAGGTTCAGGGTACGTGTTGACTCACGGGTTAGTGTCAGCATACGCATGAGGATTAGGGTACCGCATAGAGTAAGGTGTAGGGTTGGTGGTACGTTTCCGTTCCAGTCTAGGGTTATGTTTAGGGACCGGCAAAGTTTAGGGCACAGGTGAGGGTACGAAACGTGTTAGGGTCAGGGTATGTGTTGATGCACAGGTTAGTGTCAGCATATGAATTAGGATTAGGGTACGGCGTAAGGTAAGGTGTAGGGTTGGTTGTAGGTTTCCGTTCCGGGCTAGGGTTAGGGTTAGGGAACGGCAAGGTTTATGGCAGAGGTGAGGGTACGGAAGTGTGTTAGGGTCAGGGTACGTGTTGATGTATGAATTAGGATTAGGGTACTGCTTAGGGTAAGGTGTAGGGCTGATGGTAGGTTTCCGTTCCGGGCTAAGGTTAAGGATAGGCAACGACAAGTTTTAGGGCACAGCTGAGGGTATGGAAACGTGTTAGGGTCAGGGTACGTGTTGACTCACTGGTTAGTGCCAGCGTACGGATTAGGATTAGTGTACGGCATAGATAAGGTGTAGGGATGGTGGTAGGATTCCGTTCCGGGCTATGGTTAGGGTTAGGGAAAGTCAAGGTTTCTATTTCTAGTTCTTTTAAGGAAACTCCATACTGTTCTCCATAGTGACTGTATCAATTTACATTCCCACCATAGTGGAAGAGGGCTCCTTTTGTCCACACCCTCCCCAGAATTACTTTGTAGATTTTCTGATGATGCCGATTCTAACAGGTGTGAGGTGATACCTCATTGTAGTTTTGATTTGCATTTCTCTAATAATTAGTGCTGTTGAGCAGCTTTTCATGTGCCTCTTGGCCATCTCTGTGTCTTCTTTGAATAAACGTCTCTTTAGATCTTCTGCCCATTTTTGTATTGGGTTGTTTGTTTTTTTAATAAGCTGCATGAGCTGTTTATATATATTGGAGATTAAACCTTTGTCCATTGATTCGTTTGCAACTATTTTCGCCCCTTCTGAGGGACGCCTTTTTCCATTCCCGTGTTTTTAACCAAAAAAGAAAGAAAGAAAAAGAAGCAGAACACTAATGTGCATAAAATATGCCTTTTGAAGCGGTCGTTTTGAAATATGGACGTCCTTTAAATTTTTTGGTCGATATGTGACCCCAGGATTTGTTTTCAGGGCAGGTGTCATTTACAGGCCTGCAATGATTTTGAATATCAACTGACCATGAGCGCTGGGATTAAAGCTGCTGTTGTGTGAAACGGCCACAAGGTGGCAGCAGTTCTCCCTTACCAATTCTGGATACTAGGGCAACAGAGCCTCAATGGAAGTCGTGTTCTACATTGGAATTTAGAATGGAATGTGACAGGAGAAAGCCCCTCAAGTTTGTCTCCCTACTTCTTGTTCGTGTTTTTAATTTAATATTTTATTTTTTATTACAGCAAGTTTGATTACAATGTTTGGCTTGTTGTAGGTGTGGAAGATGTGGTTCTTTTACACATATACAGATGTCTGTTCTTCCTGGGATCCTTTTCCCATGTACGTTATGACAGAATGTTGAGTAGTCTTTTGGTATTCCGTAGGTCTTTGGTGATTATATATGTCACCGGTGTTTGTATAAGTCTGTGAACCCTGATATCGTAATGAAACCAATCCTCACACCTTTCCATTGGTGAACCATAAGTTTGTTTAATGAATCTCTGATTGCCCTTCTCGGTGGAAATATATGCCCTGTTATCCATTTTTAGGTAACACCTATAAGTGATATGATATGATATGTGTCTTTCACTTTCTCACTTACTGCAAGTCACGTGATTACCTCTAGACTCATCTACGGTGGTGCAAATGGCATTGTGTTGTTTTTTTCCTTGGCTTCTCTTCTGCCTTAGCGAGGTCCATTTTCAACAATGTGATTCCCTGAGTGTTGTGGATTAGCTCACCTGGGCAGCCTTACCCTGCCTCCCGGCCCTCCCCAGGTGTGCCTGGTTGAGGTCAATATAAACAGCGCTCCAGGCAGCAATAGCCCCTGAAGCTGTTCCTGAATCCATATTCTCTGCCCCGTCAGCAGTCTCGGGGCTGTGCTGGTGGGAGGGAATGAGGTGCCACAGATTTGTTGGTGTCCCGGTGTGAGTGGGGTTCTCCTGGCCTTTCTGCAGTAGTTGCCAAGCTGCCTGCTGTAAAGAAGAGTATGTGTCACCCATACCTTCTGCTGGAATTTCTCTCCGGACAGAGGTGAGGAAGGAAAAAAGCAGTGGGGGCCGGGACAGGTGGGGTATCTCAGGCAGGACAATGGAAAGCTTCCGGAAGAGCGCCCGGGGCCAGGACCACCCTGGCTGGCCTGCAGGCACCAAGTTGGCCTGCGTGCTGTCGCTGTTGTGGCTCCACGGCCCTTCCTCTAGTCTTTCAAGCCCTTGTACATATTCAGTTGTTTTACCTGGGAAGGGTGGGAACAGTTCAGCAACAGCTGGCCTGCAGCTCAGCTCACCTTTTTTTAGAGATGCCTCGGCTCGGTCCCCCAGCTTTGCCATGAGGATGCTCCTTGTGTGGGGTGTGGGTTGCTGGCTGTATGGGGATGATTTCCCACCTCTGACCAATTTCAGAATTGTTTGCCGCTGGAGCAAGTGCCCTGATAGGGTTTTCCTCTGTATAACTGGAGGGTTCAGGTTTTTTTCCTTTTATGGTTCAAGTTAGATTTTATTCCTCTTTTATATATTTATAGATATAAGCATGGAAATAATTCATTCCTATAAATACATCTGTGTGAAGGGAAGAACTTTTTTCTGTTTTATATTTAAATTTTATTTTTTAAGATTTTGAAATTTAATTTTATTTACTTTTATATACAGCAGGTTATTATTAGTTATGTATTTTATGCATATACATGTATACAGGTCAATCTCAAACTCCCAACTCATCCCAGCACCACCACCCCATGGCTTCCCACACTTGGTGTCCATATGTTTGTTCTCTACCTCTGTGTCTCTATTTCTTCCCTGCAAACCAGTTCATCTGTACCATTTTTTAGGTTCCACATATAAGCATTAATATACAATACTTGTTTTCCTCTTTCTGACCTACTTCATTCTGTATGACAGCCTCTAGATCCATCGATGTCTCTACAAAAGACCCAGTTTCATTCCTTTTTATGGTTGAGTAATATTCCATTTTATACATGTCCCACATCTTTATCCATTCATCTGTGTGAGGGCATTTAGGTTGCTTCCATTACCTGGCCTTTGTAAATAGTGCTGCAATGAACATTGTGGTGAATGTGCCTTTTTGATTTATGGTTTTCTCTGGGTCTATTCCCAGAAGTGGGATTGCAGGATCAGATGGTAATTCTATTTCTAGTTTTTTTAAGGAAACTCCATAGTGTTCTCCATAGTGACTGTATCAATTTACATTCCCACCAATAGTGGAAGAGGGATCCTTTTGTCCACACCCTCCCCAGAATTTGTTGTTTGTAGATTTTCTGATGATGCCGATTCTAACAGGTGTGAGGTGATACCTCATTGTAGTTTCGATTTGCATTTCTCAAATAATTAGTGCTCTTCAGCAGCTTTTCATGTGCGTCTTGGCCATCTCTGTGTCGTCTTTGAAGAAACGTCTCTTTAGATCTACTGCCCATTTTTGTATTGGGTTTTTTGTTTTTTTTAATATTAAGCTGCATTAGCTGTTTATATATTGGAGATTAAACCTTTGTCCATTGATTCGTTTTCAACGATTTTCGCCCATTCTGAGGGATGCCTTTTTCCATTCCCGTTTTTTTAACTAAAAAGTAAAGAAACAAAAAGAAGAAGAACACTAATGTGCGTAAAATATGGCTTTTGAAACGGTCGTTTTGAAATATGGTCGTCCTTTGAATTTTTTGGTCGATATGTGACCCCAGGATTTGTTTTCAGGGCAGGTGTCATTTACCGGCCTGCAATGATTTTGAATATCAACTGACCATTAGCGCTGGGATTAAAGCTGCTGTTGTGTGAAACGGCCACAAGGTGGCAGCAGTTCTCCCATACCAATTCTGGTTACTAGGGAAACAGAGCCTCAATGGAAGTCGTGTTCTAGATTGGAATTTAGAATGGAATGTGCCAGGAGAAAGCCCCTCAAGTTTGTCTCCCTACTTCTTGTTCGTGTTTTTAATTTAATTTTTATTTTTTATTACAGCAAGTTTGATTACAATGTTTGGCTTGTTGGAGGTGTGGAAGATGTGGTTCTTTTACAAATATACAGATGTCGGTTTTTCCTGGGATCCTTTTCCCATGTACGTTATGACAGAATGATGAGTAGTCTTTTAGTATTCCGTAGGTCTTTGGTGATTATATATGTCACCTGTGTTTGTATAAGTCTGTTAACCCCGATATCATAATGAAACCAATGCTCACACCTTTCCATTGGTGAACCATAAGTTTGTTTAATGAATCTCTAATTGCCCTTCTCGGTGGAAATATCTGCCCTGGTATCCATTTTTAGGTAACACCTATAAGTGATATGATATGATATGTGTCTTTCACTTTCTGACTTACTACATGTCACGTGATTACCTCTAGACTCATCTACGGTGCTGCAAAAGGCATTGTGTCCTTTTTTTCCTTGCCTTCTATTCTGACTTAGCGAGGTCCCTTTTCAACAATGTGATTCCCTGCGGGTTGTGGATTAGATGACGTGGGCAGCCTTATCCTGCCGGCCGGCCTTCCCAAGGTGTGCCTGGTTGAGGTCAATATAAACAGCGCTCCATGCAGCAATAGCCCCTGAAGCTGTACATGCCTCCATATTCTCTGCCCCGTGAGCAGTCTCGGGGCTGTGCTGGTGTGAGGGAGTGAGGGGCCACAGCTTTGTTGGTGGCCCGGTGTGAGTGGGGTTCTGCTGGCCTTTCTGCAGGAGATGCCAGGCTGCCTCCTGTAAAGAGGAGGATGTGTCACCCATACAATCCGCTGGAATTTCTCTCCGGACTGAGGTGACGAAGGAAAAAAGCAGTGGGGGCCGGGACAGGGTGGGTATCTCAGGCAGGACAATGGAAAGCTTCTGGAAGAGCGCCCGTGGCCAGTACCACCCTGGCTGGCCTGCAGGCACCAAGTTGGCCTGCCTGCTGTCGCTGGTGTGGCTCCATGGCCCTTCGTCTAGTCTTTCAAGCCCATGTACATATTCAGGTGTTTTACCTGGGAAGGGTGGGAACAGTTCAGCAGCAGCTGACCTGGGGCTCAGCTCACCTTTATTCAGAGATGCTTCGGCTCGGTCACCCAGCTTTGCAATGAGGACGCTCCTTGTGTGGGGTGTGTGTTGATGGCTGTATGGGTGATGATTCCCCACCTCTGACCAATTTCAATATTGTTTACCGTTGGAACAAGTGCCCTGATAGGGGTTTCCTCTGTATAACTGGTGGGTTCAGGTTTTTCTTCTTTTATGGTTCACGTTAGCTTTTATTCCTCTTTTATGTATTTATAGATATAAGCATGGAAATAATACTTTCCTATAAATTCATCTGTGTGAAGGGAAGACCTTTTTTCTGTATTATTTTTAAATTTTATTTTTTAAAATTTTGAAATTTAATTTTATTTATTTTTTTATACAACAGCTTATTATTAGTTATGTATTTTATGCATATACATGTATGCAGGTCAATCCCAATCTCCCAAGTCATCCCACCACCACCACCGCATGGCTTTCCACAGTTGGTGTCCATACGTTTGTTCTCTACATCTGTGTCTCTATTTATTCCCTGCAAACCAGTTCCTCTGTAAAATTTCGTAGGTTCCACATATATGCATTAATATACAATATTTGTTTTCCTCTTTCTGACTTACTTCATTCTGTATGACAGTCTCTAGATCCATCGCTGTCTCTACAAATGACCCGGTTTCATTCCTTTTTATGGCTGAGTAATATTCCATTTTATACATGTAGCACATCTTTATCCATTCATCTGTGTGTGGGCATTTAGGTTGCTTCCATTACCTGGCCTTTGTAAATAGTGCTGCAATGAACATTGTGGTGAATCTGCCTTTCTGATTTATGGTTTTCTTTGGGTATATGAGCAGAAGTGGGATTGCTGGATCAGATGGTAATTCTACTTCTAGATTTTTTAAGGAAACTCCATAGTGTTCTCCATAGTGACTGTATCAATTTACATTCCCACCAATAGTGGAAGAGGGCTCCTTTTGTCCACACCCTCCCCAGAATTTGTTGTTTGTAGATTTTCTGATGATGCCGATTCGAACAGGTGTGAGGTGATACCTCATTGTAGTTTTGATTTGCATTTCTCTAATAATTAGTGCTCTTGAGCAGCTTTTCATGTGCGTCTTGGCCATCTCTGTGTCTTCTTTGAAGTAACGTCTCTTTAGATCTGCCCATTTTTATATTGGGTTGTTTGTTTTTTTTAATATTAAGCTGCATGAGCTGTTTATATATATTGGAGATTAAACCTTTGTACATTGATTCGTTTGCAACTATTTTCGCCCCTTTTGAGGGATGTCTTTTTCCTTTCCCGTTTTTTTAACCAAAAAAGAAAAAAAGAAAAAGAAGTAGAAAACTAATGTGCGTAAAATATGCCTTTTGAAATGGTCGTTTTGAAATATGGACGTCCTTTGAATTTTTTGGTCGATATGTGACCCCAGAATTTGTTTTCAGGGCAGGTGTCATTTACAGGCCTGCAATGATTTTGAATATCATCTGACCATTAGCGCTGGGATTAAAGCTGCTGTTGTGTGAAACGGCCACAACGTGGCAGCAGTTCTCCCTTGCCAATTCTGGTTACTAGGGCAACAGAGCCTCAATGGAAGTCGTGTTCTAGATTGGAATTTAGAATGGAATGTGCCAGGAGAAAACCCCTCAAGTTTGTCTCCCTACTTCTTGTTCGTGTTTTTAATTTAATTTTTATTTTTTATTACAGCAAGTTTGATTACAATGTTTGGCTTTTTGTAGGTGTGGAAGATGTGGTTCTTTTATACATATACAGCTGTCGGTTTTTCCTGGAATCCTTTTCCCATGTACCTTATGACAGAATGTTGAGTAGTCTTTTGGTATTCCGTAGGTCTTTGGTGATTATATATGTCACCTGTGTTTGTATAAGTCTGTTAACCCCGATATCGTAATGAAACCAATCCTCACAACTTTCCATTGGTGAACCATAAGTTTGTTTAATGAATCTCTGATTGCCCTTCTCGGTGGAAATATCTGCCCTGGTATCCATTTTTAGGTAACACCTATAAGTGATATGATATGATATGTGTCTTTCACTTTCTGACTTACTACATGTCACGTGATTACCTCTAGACTCATCTACGGTGCTGCAAAAGGCATTGTGTCCTTTTTTCCCATGCCTTCTATTCTGACTTAGCGAGGTCCCTTTTCAACAATGTGCTTCCCTGCGGGTTGTGGATTACCTGACGTGGGCAGCCTTATCCTGCCGGCCGGCCCTCCCCAGGTGTGCCTGGTTGAGGTCAATATAAAGAGCGCTCCATGCAGCAATAGCCCCTGAAGCTGTGCCTGCCTCCATATTCTCTGCCCCGTCAGCAGTCTCGGGGCTGTGCTGGTGGGAGGGAGTGAGGGGCCACAACTTTGTTGGTGGCCCGGTGTGAGTGGGGTTCTGCTGGCCTTTCTGAAGGAGTTTCCAGGCTGCCTCCTGTAAGGAGGAGGATGTGTCACCCATACCTTCCGCTGGAATTTCTCTACGGACAGAGGTGAGGAAGGAAAAAAGCAGTGGGGGCCGGGACAAGTGGGGTATCTCAGGCAGTACAATGGAAAGCTTCCGGAAGAGCGCCCGGGGCCAGGACCACCCTGGCTGGCCTGCAGGCACCAAGTTGGCCTGCGTGCTGTCGCTGGTGTGGCTCCACGGCCCTTCCTCTAGTCTTTCAAGCCCTTGTACATATTCAGGTGTTTTACCTGGGAAGAGTGGGAACAGTTCAGCAACAGCTGGCCTGGGGCTCAGCTCACCTTTGTTCAGAGATGCCTCGGCTCGGTCCCCCCGCTTTGCAATGAGGAAGCTCCTTGTGTGGGGTGTGGGTTGCTGCCTGTATGGGAGATGATTCCCCACCTCTGAACAATTTCAATATTGTTTACCGTTGGAGCAAGTGCCCTGATAGTGTTTTTCTCTGTATAACTGGTCGGTTCAGGTTTTTCTTCGTTTATGGTTCAAGTTAGCTTTTATTCCTCTTTTATGTATTTATAGATATAAGCATGGAAATAATTCATTCCTATAAATACATCTGTGTGAAGGGAAGAACTTTTTTCTGTTTTATTTTTTATTTTTATTTATTTTATTTTTTTTTCTTTTTGTGGTACGTGGGCCTCTCACTGCTGTGGCCTCTCCCGTTACGGAGCACAGGCTCCGGACGCGCAGGCCCAGCGGCCATGGCTCACGGGCCCAGCCGCTCCGCGGCATGTGGGATCCTCCCAGACCGGGGCACGAACCCGCGTCCCCTGCATCGGCAGGCGGACTCTCAACCACTGCGCCACCAGGGAGGCCCCTGTTTTATTTTTAAATTTTATTTTTTATAATTTTGAAATTTAATTTTATTTACTTTTTTATACAGCTGGTTATTATTAGTTGTGTGTTTTATTCATATACATGTATACAGGTCAATCTCAATCTCCCAACTCATCCCACCACCACCACCCCATGGCTTCCCACACTTGGTGTCCATACGTTTGTTCTCTACCTCTGTGTCTCTATTTCTTCCCTGCAAACCAGTTCATCTGTACAATTTTTTAGTTTCCACATATATGCATTAATATACAATATTTGTTTTCCCCTTTCTGACTTACTTCATTCTGTATGACAGTCTCTAGATCCATCGATGTCTCTACAAATGACCCAGATTCATTCCTTTTTATGGCCGAGTTATATTCCATTTTATATATGTACCCCATCTTTATCCATTCATCTGTCTTTGGGCGTTTAGGTTGCTTCCATTACCTGGCTATTGTAAATAGTGCTGCAATGAACATTGTGGTGTATGTGCCTTTTTGATTTATGGTTTTCTTTGGGTATATGCCCAGAAGTGGAATTGCTGGATCAGATGGTAATTCTATTTCTAGATTTTTTAAGGAAACTCCATAGTGTTCTCCATAGTGACTCTATCAATTTACATTCCCACCAATAGTGGAAGAGGGCTCCTTTTGTCCACACCCTCCCCAGAATTTGTTGTTTGTAGATTTTCTGATGATGCCGATTCTAACAGGTGTGAGGTGATACCTCATTGTAGTTTTGATTTGCATTTCTCTAATAATTAGTGCTCTTGAGCAGCTTCTCATGTGCGTCTTGGCCATCTCTGTGTCTTCTTTGAAGAAACGTCTCTTGAGATCTTCTGCCCATTTCTGTATTGGGAGGGTCGTGGGATGGTCAGGCTGTGTGCTGACGCACGTGTCAGTGCCAGCGTAAGGGCCAGGAGTAGGGTACAGCATAGGGTAACGTGTAGGGCTGGTGGTGGGTTTCCGTTCCGGGCTAGGGTTAGGGTTAGGGAACGGCAAGGTTTAGGGAACAGGTGAGCATAGGGACACGTGGGAGAGGCAGGCTACGTGTTGACAAACGTGTCAGTGCCAGCGTACAGGTCCGGAGTAAAGTATGGTGTAGGGCTGGTTGTGGGTTTCCATTCCGCGCTAAGGTTAGGGTTAGGGAACGGCAAGGCTTAGGGCACAGCTGAGGGTACAGAAACGTGGGAGGGTCAGGCTATGTGCTGACGCACGGTTCAGTGCCAGTGTACGGGCCAGGATTAGGGTACGGAGTAGGGTAAGGTGTAGGGCTGTTGGTGGGTTTCTGTTCCAGCGTAGGGTTAGGGTTAGGGATCGGCAAGGCTTAGGGCACAGGTGAGGGTACGGAAACGAGGGAGAGGCACGCTACGTGCTGACACACGGGTCAGTGCCAGCGTACGCGCCAGAATTAGGGTACGGCGTAGGGTAAGGTGTAGGGCTGATGGTGGGTTTCTGTTCCAGGGTAGGGTTAGGGTTAGGGATCGGCAAGGCTTAGGGCACAGGTGAGGGTATGGAAACATGGGAGTGGCAGGCTACGTGCTTACACAAGGGTCAGTTCCAGTGTACGGCCCAGGAGTAGGGTACGGCGTAGGGTAAGGTGTAGGGCTGGTGGTGGGTTTCCGTTCCCAGCTAGGGTTAGGGTTAGGGAATGGCAAGGCTTAGGGCACAGGTGAGGGTATGGAAACGTGGGAGGGTCATGCTACATGCTGACACACGTGTCAGTGACAGCGTATGGGCCAGTCGTAGGCTACGGCGTAGGGAAAGGTGTAGGGCTGGTGGTGGGCTTCCTTTCCGGGCTAGAGTTAGGGTTAGGGAACGGCAAGTCTTAGGGAACAGGTGCGGGTACGGAAACGTGGGAGAGTCAGGCTATGTGCTGACGCACGGGTCAGTGCCAGTGTACGGGCCAGGAGTAGTGTACGTCGTAGGGTAAGGTGTAGGGCTGGTGGTGGGTTTCCGTTCTGGGCTAGGGTTAGGGTTAGGGAACGGCAAGGTTTAGGGCACACGTGAGGGTATTGAAACGTGTTAGGCTCAGGGTACGTGTTGACGCACGGGTTAGTGTGAACGTACAGATGAGGATTATGGTGCGGCATAGGGTAAAGTGTATGGTTGGTGGTAGGTTTCCGTTTCAGGCTAGGGTTAGTGTTAGGGAACGGCAAGGTTTTGGGCACAGATGAGGGTATGGAAACGTGTTAGTGTCAGGGTACGTGTTGACATATGGATTAGCATTAGGGTACGGCTTAGGGTAAGGTGTAGGCTTGGTGGTAGGTTTCCATTGTGGTCTAGGGTTAGGGTTAGGGAATGGCAAGGTTTAGGTCACAGGTGAAGGTACGGAAACGTGTTAGGGTCAGGGTAAGTGTTGACGCATGTGTTAGTGTCAGCGTACGGAGTAGGTTTATGGTCCTTCGTAGGTTAAGGTCTAGGGTTGGTGGTAGGTTTCCGTTCCAGGCTAGGGTTAGTGTTATGGAACGGCAAGGTTTAGGGCATAGGTGAGGGTACGGAAATGTGTTAGGGTCAGGGTACGTGTTGACGCTCGGATTATGATTAGGGTATGGCGTAGAGTAACGTGTATGGTTGGTGGTAGGTTTCCGTTTTGGGCTAGGGTTAGGGTTAGGCAACGGCACGGTTTAGGGCACAGGTGAGGAAACGGAGAAGTGTTAGGGTCAGTGTACGTGTTGACGCACGGGTTAGTGTCAGTGTACGGATTAGGATTAGGGTACCGTGTCGGGTATGCTGTACGGTTTGTGGTAGTTTTCCATTCTGGGCTAGGGTTAGTGTTAGGGTACGGCAAGGTTTAGGGTACAGGTAACGGAACAGAAACGTGTTAGGGTCATGATACATGTTGATACATGGAATAGTGTCATCATACGCATTAGGATTAGGGTA
Source organism: Mesoplodon bidens (assembly GCF_964165515.1). Taxonomy (NCBI): domain Eukaryota; kingdom Metazoa; phylum Chordata; class Mammalia; order Artiodactyla; family Ziphiidae; genus Mesoplodon; species Mesoplodon bidens. The sequence continues at coordinate 69,629 of NW_027672592.1, read as the reverse complement.
CGGCGTAGGGTAAGGTGTACGGAGGGCGGTAGGTTTCCATTCCGTTGTAGGGTTAGGGTTAGCGAATTGCAAGGTTTTGGGCACAGGTGATGGTACAGAAATGTGTTAGGTTCAGGGTACGTGTTGACTCACGGGTTAGTGTCAGCATACGCATGAGGATTAGGGTACCGCATAGAGTAAGGTGTAGGGTTGGTGGTACGTTTCCGTTCCAGTCTAGGGTTATGTTTAGGGACCGGCAAAGTTTAGGGCACAGGTGAGGGTACGAAACGTGTTAGGGTCAGGGTATGTGTTGATGCACAGGTTAGTGTCAGCATATGAATTAGGATTAGGGTATGGCGTAAGGTAAGGTGTAGGGTTGGTTGTAGGTTTCCGTTCCGGGCTAGGGTTAGGGTTAGGGAACGGCAAGGTTTATGGCAGAGGTGAGGGTACGGAAGCGTGTTAGGGTCAGGGTACGTGTTGATGTATGAATTAGGATTAGGGTACTGCTTAGGGTAAGGTGTAGGGCTGATGGTAGGTTTCCGTTCCGGGCTAAGGTTAAGGATAGGCAACGACAAGTTTTAGGGCACAGCTGAGGGTATGGAAACGTGTTAGGGTCAGGGTACGTGTTGACTCACTGGTTAGTGCCAGCGTACGGATTAGGATTAGTGTACGGCATAGATAAGGTGTAGGGATGGTGGTAGGATTCCGTTCCGGGCTATGGTTAGGGTTAGGGAAAGTCAAGGTTTCTATTTCTAGTTCTTTTAAGGAAACTCCATACTGTTCTCCATAGTGACTGTATCAATTTACATTCCCACCATAGTGGAAGAGGGCTCCTTTTGTCCACACCCTCCCCAGAATTTGTTTGTAGATTTTCTGAAGATGCCGATTCTAACAGGTGTGAGGTGATACCTCATTGTAGTTTTGATTTGCATTTCTCTAATAATTAGTGCTGTTGAGCAGCTTTTCATGTGCCTCTTGGCCATCTCTGTGTCTTCTTTGAATAAACGTCTCTTTAGATCTTCTGCCCATTTTTGTATTGGGTTGTTTGTTTTTTTAATAAGCTGCATGAGCTGTTTATATATATTGGAGATTAAACCTTTGTCCATTGATTCGTTTGCAACTATTTTCGCCCCTTCTGAGGGACGCCTTTTTCCATTCCCGTGTTTTTAACCAAAAAAGAAAGAAAAAGAAGCAGAACACTAATGTGCATAAAATATGCCTTTTGAAGCGGTCGTTTTGAAATATGGACGTCCTTTAAATTTTTTGGTCGATATGTGACCCCAGGATTTGTTTTCAGGGCAGGTGTCATTTACAGGCCTGCAATGATTTTGAATATCAACTGACCATGAGCGCTGGGATTAAAGCTGCTGTTGTGTGAAACGGCCACAAGGTGGCAGCAGTTCTCCCTTACCAATTCTGGATACTAGGGCAACAGAGCCTCAATGGAAGTCGTGTTCTACATTGGAATTTAGAATGGAATGTGACAGGAGAAAGCCCCTCAAGTTTGTCTCCCTACTTCTTGTTCGTGTTTTTAATTTAATTTTTTATTTTTTATTACAGCAAGTTTGATTACAATGTTTGGCTTGTTGTAGGTGTGGAAGATGTGGTTCTTTTACACATATACAGATGTCTGTTTTTCCTGGGATCCTTTTCCCATGTACGTTATGACAGAATGTTGAGTAGTCTTTTGGTATTCCGTAGGTCTTTGGTGATTATATATGTCACCGGTGTTTGTATAAGTCTGTGAACCCTGATATCGTAATGAAACCAATCCTCACACCTTTCCATTGGTGAACCATAAGTTTGTTTAATGAATCTCTGATTGCCCTTCTCGGTGGAAATATATGCCCTGTTATCCATTTTTAGGTAACACCTATAAGTGATATGATATGATATGTGTCTTTCACTTTCTCACTTACTGCAAGTCACGTGATTACCTCTAGACTCATCTACGGTGGTGCAAATGGCATTGTGTTGTTTTTTTCCTTGGCTTCTCTTCTGCCTTAGCGAGGTCCATTTTCAACAATGTGATTCCCTGAGTGTTGTGGATTAGCTCACCTGGGCAGCCTTACCCTGCCTCCCGGCCCTCCCCAGGTGTGCCTGGTTGAGGTCAATATAAACAGCGCTCCAGGCAGCAATAGCCCCTGAAGCTGTTCCTGAATCCATATTCTCTGCCCCGTCAGCAGTCTCGGGGCTGTGCTGGTGGGAGGGAATGAGGTGCCACAGATTAGTTGGTGGCCCGGTGTGAGTGGGGTTCTCCTGGCCTTTCTGCAGTAGTTGCCAAGCTGCCTGCTGTAAAGAAGAGGATGTGTCACCAATACCTTCTGCTGGAATTTCTCTCCGGACAGAGGTGAGGAAGGAAAAAAGCAGTGGGGGCCGGGACAGGTGGGGTATCTCAGGCAGGACAATGGAAAGCTTCCGGAAGAGCGCCCGGGGCCAGGACCACCCTGGCTGGCCTGCAGGCACCAAGTTGGCCTGCGTGCTGTCGCTGTTGTGGCTCCACGGCCCTTCCTCTAGTCTTTCAAGCCCTTGTACATATTCAGTTGTTTTACCTGGGAAGGGTGGGAACAGTTCAGCAACAGCTGGCCTGCGGCTCATCTCACCTTTTTTTAGAGATGCCTCGGCTCGGTCCCCCAGCTTTGCCATGAGGATGCTCCTTGTGTGGGGTGTGGGTTGCTGGCTGTATGGGGATGATTTCCCTCCTCTGACCAATTTCAGAATTGTTTGCCGCTGGAGCAAGTGCCCTGATAGGGTTTTCCTCTGTATAACTGGAGGGTTCAGGTTTTTTTCCTTTTATGGTTCAAGTTAGATTTTATTCCTCTTTTATATATTTATAGATATAAGCATGGAAATAATTCATTCCTATAAATACATCTGTGTGAAGGGAAGAACTTTTTTCTGTTTTATATTTAAATTTTATTTTTTAAGATTTTGAAATTTAATTTTATTTACTTTTATATACAGCAGGTTATTATTAGTTATGTATTTTATGCATATACATGTATACAGGTCAATCTCAAACTCCCAACTCATCCCAGCACCACCACCCCATGGCTTCCCACACTTGGTGTCCATACGTTTGTTCTCTACCTCTGTGTCTCTATTTCTTCCCTGCAAACCAGTTCATCTGTACCATTTTTTAGGTTCCACATATAAGCATTAATATACAATATTTGTTTTCCTCTTTCTGACCTACTTCATTCTGTATGACAGCCTCTAGATCCATCGATGTCTCTACAAAAGACCCAGTTTCATTCCTTTTTATGGTTGAGTAATATTCCATTTTATACATGTCCCACATCTTTATCCATTCATCTGTGTGAGGGCATTTAGGTTGCTTCCATTACCTGGCCTTTGTAAATAGTGCTGCAATGAACATTGTGGTGAATGTGCCTTTTTGATTTATGGTTTTCTCTGGGTCTATTCCCAGAAGTGGGATTGCAGGATCAGATGGTAATTCTATTTCTAGTTTTTTTAAGGAAACTCCATAGTGTTCTCCATAGTGACTGTATCAATTTACATTCCCACCAATAGTGGAAGAGGGATCCTTTTGTCCACACCCTCCCCAGAATTTGTTGTTTGTAGATTTTCTGATGATGCCGATTCTAACAGGTGTGAGGTGATACCTCATTGTAGTTTCGATTTGCATTTCTCAAATAATTAGTGCTCTTCAGCAGCTTTTCATGTGCGTCTTGGCCATCTCTGTGTCGTCTTTGAAGAAACGTCTCTTTAGATCTACTGCCCATTTTTGTATTGGGTTTTTTGTTTTTTTTAATATTAAGCTGCATTAGCTGTTTATATATTGGAGATTAAACCTTTGTCCATTGATTCGTTTTCAACGATTTTCGCCCATTCTGAGGGATGCCTTTTTCCATTCCCGTTTTTTTAACTAAAAAGTAAAGAAACAAAAAGAAGAAGAACACTAATGTGCGTAAAATATGGCTTTTGAAACGGTCGTTTTGAAATATGGTCGTCCTTTGAATTTTTTGGTCGATATGTGACCCCAGGATTTGTTTTCAGGGCAGGTGTCATTTACCGGCCTGCAATGATTTTGAATATCAACTGACCATTAGCGCTGGGATTAAAGCTGCTGTTGTGTGAAACGGCCACAAGGTGGCAGCAGTTCTCCCATACCAATTCTGGTTACTAGGGAAACAGAGCCTCAATGGAAGTCGTGTTCTAGATTGGAATTTAGAATGGAATGTGCCAGGAGAAAGCCCCTCAAGTTTGTCTCCCTACTTCTTGTTCGTGTTTTTAATTTAATTTTTATTTTTTATTACAGCAAGTTTGATTAAAATGTTTGGCTTGTTGTAGGTGTGGAAGATGTGGTTCTTTTACAAATATACAGATGTCGGTTTTTCCTGGGATCCTTTTCCCATGTACGTTATGACAGAATGATGAGTAGTCTTTTAGTATTCCGTAGGTCTTTGGTGATTATATATGTCACCTGTGTTTGTATAAGTCTGTTAACCCCGATATCATAATGAAACCAATGCTCACACCTTTCCATTGGTGAACCATAAGTTTGTTTAATGAATCTCTAATTGCCCTTCTCGGTGGAAATATCTGCCGTGGTATCCATTTTTAGGTAACACCTATAAGTGATATGATATGATATGTGTCTTTCACTTTCTGACTTACTACATGTCACGTGATTACCTCTAGACTCATCTACGGTGCTGCAAAAGGCATTGTGTCCTTTTTTTCCTTGCCTTCTATTCTGACTTAGCGAGGTCCCTTTTCAACAATGTGATTCCCTGCGGGTTGTGGATTAGATGACGTGGGCAGCCTTATCCTGCCGGCCGGCCTTCCCAAGGTGTGCCTGGTTGAGGTCAACATAAACAGCGCTCCATGCAGCAATAGCCCCTTAATCTGTACCTGCCTCCATATTCTCTGCCCCGTGAGCAGTCTCGGGGCTGTGCTGGTGTGAGGGAGTGAGGGGCCACAGCTTTGTTGGTGGCCCTGTGTGAGTGGGGTTCTGCTGGCCTTTCTGCAGGAGATGCCAGGCTGCCTCCTGTAAAGAGGAGGATGTGTCACCCATACCATCCGCTGGAATTTCTCTCCGGACTGAGGTGACGAAGGAAAAAAGCAGTGGGGGCCGGGACAGGGTGGGTATCTCAGGCAGGACAATGGAAAGCTTCTGGAAGAGCGCCCGTGGCCAGTACCACCCTGGCTGGCCTGCAGGCACCAAGTTGGCCTGCCTGCTGTCGCTGGTGTGGCTCCATGGCCCTTCGTCTAGTCTTTCAAGCCCATGTACATATTCAGGTGTTTTACCTGGGAAGGGTGGGAACAGTTCAGCAGCAGCTGACCTGGGGCTCAGCTCACCTTTATTCAGAGATGCTTCGGCTCGGTCACCCAGCTTTGCAATGAGGACGCTCCTTGTGTGGGGTGTGTGTTGATGGCTGTATGGGTGATGATTCCCCACCTCTGACCAATTTCAATATTGTTTACCGTTGGAACAAGTGCCCTGATAGGGGTTTCCTCTGTATAACTGGTGGTTTCAGGTTTTTCTTCTTTTATGGTTCACGTTAGCTTTTATTCCTCTTTTATGTATTTATAGATATAAGCATGGAAATAATACTTTCCTATAAATACATCTGTGTGAAGGGAAGAACTTTTTTCTGTATTATTTTCAAATTTTATTTTTTAAAATTTTGAAATTTAATTTTATTTATTTTTTTATACAACAGCTTATTATTAGTTATGTATTTTATGCATATACATGTATGCAGGTCAATCCCAATCTCCCAAGTCATCCCACCACCACCACCGCATGGCTTTCCACAGTTGGTGTCCATACGTTTGTTCTCTACATCTGTGTCTCTATTTATTCCCTGCAAACCAGTTCCTCTGTAAAATTTCGTAGGTTCCACATATATGCATTAATATACAATATTTGTTTTCCTCTTTCTGACTTACTTCATTCTGTATGACAGTCTCTAGATCCATCGCTGTCTCTACAAATGACCCGGTTTCATTCCTTTTTATGGCTGAGTAATATTCCATTTTATACATGTAGCACATCTTTATCCATTCATCTGTGTGTGGGCATTTAGGTTGCTTCCATTACCTGGCCTTTGTAAATAGTGCTGCAATGAACATTGTGGTGAATCTGCCTTTCTGATTTATGGTTTTCTTTGGGTATATGAGCAGAAGTGGGATTTCTGGATCAGATGGTAATTCTACTTCTAGATTTTTTAAGGAAACTCCATAGTGTTCTCCATAGTGACTGTATCAATTTACATTCCCACCAATAGTGGAAGAGGGCTCCTTTTGTCCACACCCTCCCCAGAATTTGTTGTTTGTAGATTTTCTGATGATGCCGATTCGAACAGGTGTTAGGTGATACCTCATTGTAGTTTTGATTTGCATTTCTATAATAATTAGTGCTCTTGAGCAGCTTTTCATGTGCGTCTTGGCCATCTCTGTGTCTTCTTTGAAGTAACGTCTCTTTAGATCTGCCCATTTTTATATTGGGTTGTTTGTTTTTTTTTAATATTAAGCTGCATGAGCTGTTTATATATATTGGAGATTAAACCTTTGTCCATTGATTCGTTTGCAACTATTTTCGCCCCTTTTGAGGGATGTCTTATTCCTTTCCCGTTTTTTTAACCAAAAAAGAAAAAAAGAAAAAGAAGTAGAAAACTAATGTGCGTAAAATATGCCTTTTGAAACGGTCGTTTTGAAATATGGACGTCCTTTGAATTTTTTGGTCGATATGTGACCCCAGAATTTGTTTTCAAGGCAGGTGTCATTTACAGGCCTGCAATGATTTTGAATATCAACTGACCATTAGCGCTGGGATTAAAGCTGCTGTTGTGTGAAACGGCCACAACGTGGCAGCAGTTCTCCCTTGCCAATTCTGGTTACTAGGGCAACAGAGCCTCAATGGAAGTCGTGTTCTAGATTGGAATTTAGAATGGAATGTGCCAGGAGAAAACCCCTCAAGTTTGTCTCCCTACTTCTTGTTCGTGTTTTTAATTTAATTTTTATTTTTTATTACAGCAAGTTTGATTACAATGTTTGGCTTGTTGTAGGTGTGGAAGATGTGGTTCTTTTATACATATACAGCTGTCGGTTTTTCCTGGGATCCTTTTCCCATGTACCTTATGACAGAATGTTGAGTAGTCTTTTGGTATTCCGTAGGTCTTTGGTGATTATATATGTCACCTGTGTTTGTATAAGTCTGTTAACCCCGATATCGTAATGAAACCAATCCTCACAACTTTCCATTGGTGAACCATAAGTTTGTTTAATGAATCTCTGATTGCCCTTCTCGGTGGAAATATCTGCCCTGGTATCCATTTTTAGGTAACACCTATAAGTGATATGATATGATATGTGTCTTTCACTTTCTGACTTACTACATGTCACGTGATTACCTCTAGACTCATCTACGGTGCTGCAAAAGGCATTGTGTCCTTTTTTTCCATGCCTTCTATTCTGACTTAGCGAGGTCCCTTTTCAACAATGTGCTTCCCTGCGGGTTGTGGATTACCTGACGTGGGCAGCCTTATCCTGCCGGCCGGCCCTCCCCAGGTGTGCCTGGTTGAGGTCAATATAAAGAGCGCTCCATGCAGCAATAGCCCCTGAAGCTGTGCCTGCCTCCATATTCTCTGCCCCGTCAGCAGTCTCGGGGCTGTGCTGGTGGGAGGGAGTGAGGGGCCACAATTTGTTGGTGGCCCGGTGTGAGTGGGGTTCTGCTGGCCTTTCTGAAGGAGTTTCCAGGCTGCCTCCTGTAAGGAGGAGGATGTGTCACCCATACCTTCCGCTGGAATTTCTCTACGGACAGAGGTGAGGAAGGAAAAAAGCAGTGGGGGCCGGGACAAGTGGGGTATCTCAGGCAGTACAATGGAAAGCTTCCGGAAGAGCGCCCGGGGCCAGGACCACCCTGGCTGGCCTGCAGGCACCAAGTTGGCCTGCGTGCTGTCGCTGGTGTGGCTCCATGGCCCTTCCTCTAGTCTTTCAAGCCCTTGTACATATTCAGGTGTTTTACCTGGGAAGAGTGGGAACAGTTCAGCAACAGCTGGCCTGGGGCTCAGCTCACCTTTGTTCAGAGATGCCTCGGCTCGGTCCCCCCGCTTTGCAATGAGGAAGCTCCTTGTGTGGGGTGTGGGTTGCTGCCTGTATGGGAGATGATTCCCCACCTCTGAACAATTTCAATATTGTTTACCGTTGGAGCAAGTGCCCTGATAGTGTTTTTCTCTGTATAACTGGTCGGTTCAGGTTTTTCTTCGTTTATGGTTCAAGTTAGCTTTTATTCCTCTTTTATGTATTTATAGATATAAGCATGGAAATAATTCATTCCTATAAATACATCTGTGTGAAGGGAAGAAATTTTTTCTGTTTTATTTTTTATTTTTATTTTTTTTATTTTATTTTTTTTCTTTTTGCGGTACGTGGGCCTCTCACTGCTGTGGCCTCTCCCGTTACGGAGCACAGGCTCCGGACGCGCAGGCCCAGCGGCCATGGCTCACGGGCCCAGCCGCTCCGCGGCATGTGGGATCCTCCCAGACCGGGGCACGAACCCGCGTCCCCTGCATCGGCAGGCGGTCTCTCAACCACTGCGCCACCAGGGAGGCCCCTGTTTTATTTTTAAATTTTATTTTTTATAATTTTGAAATTTAATTTTATTTACTTTTTTATACAGCTGGTTATTATTAGTTGTGTGTTTTATTCATATACTTGTATACAGGTCAATCTCAATCTCCCAACTCATCCCAACACCACCACCCCATGGCTTCCCACACTTGGTGTCCATACGTTTGTTCTCTACCTCTGTGTCTCTATTTCTTCCCTGCAAACCAGTTCATCTGTACAATTTTTTAGTTTCCACATATATGCATTAATATACAATATTTGTTTTCCCCTTTCTGACTTACTTCATTCTGTATGACAGTCTCTAGATCCATCGATGTCTCTACAAATGACCCAGATTCATTCCTTTTTATGGCCGAGTTATATTCCATTTTATATATGTACCCCATCTTTATCCATTCATCTGTCTTTGGGCGTTTAGGTTGCTTCCATTACCTGGCTATTGTAAATAGTGCTGCAATGAACATTGTGGTGTATGTGCCTTTTTGATTTATGGTTTTCTTTGGGTATATGCCCAGAAGTGGAATTGCTGGATCAGATGGTAATTCTATTTCTAGATTTTTTAAGGAAACTCCATAGTGTTCTCCATAGTGATTCTATCAATTTACATTCCCACCAATAGTGGAAGAGGGCTCCTTTTGTCCACACCCTCCCCAGAATTTGTTGTTTGTAGATTTTCTGATGATGCCGATTCTAACAGGTGTGAGGTGATACCTCATTGTAGTTTTGATTTGCATTTCTCTAATAATTAGTGCTCTTGAGCAGCTTCTCATGTGCGTCTTGGCCATCTCTGTGTCTTCTTTGAAGAAACGTCTCTTGAGATCTTCTGCCCATTTCTGTATTGGGAGGGTCGTGGGATGGTCAGGCTGTGTGCTGACGCACGTGTCAGTGCCAGCGTAAGGGCCAGGAGTAGGGTACAGCATAGGGTAACGTGTAGGGCTGGTGGTGGGTTTCCGTTCCGGGCTAGGGTTAGGGTTAGGGAACGGCAAGGTTTAGGGAACAGGTGAGCATAGGGACACGTGGGAGAGGCAGGCTACGTGTTGACAAACGTGTCAGTGCCAGCGTACAGGTCAGGAGTAAAGTATGAGTAGGGCTGGTTGTGGGTTTCCATTCCGCGCTAGGGTTAGGGTTAGGGAACGGCAAGGCTTAGGGCACAGCTGAGGGTACAGAAACGTGGGAGGGTCAGGCTATGTGCTGACGCACGGTTCTGTGCCAGTGTACGGGCCAGGATTAGGGGACGGAGTAGGGTAAGGTGTAGGGCTGTTGGTGGGTTTCTGTTCCAGCGTAGGGTTAGGTTTAGGGATCGGCAAGGCTTAGGGCACAGGTGAGGGTACGGAAACGAGGGAGAGGCACGCTACGTGCTGACACACGGGTCAGTGCCAGCGTACGCGCCAGAATTAGGGTACGGCGTAGGGTAAGGTGTAGGGCTGATGGTGGGTTTCTGTTCCAGGGTAGGGTTAGGGTTAGGGATCGGCAAGGCTTAGGGCACAGGTGAGGGTATGGAAACATGGGAGTGGCAGGCTACGTGCTTACACAAGGGTCAGTTCCAGTGTACGGCCCAGGAGTAGGGTACGGCGTAGGGTAAGGTGTAGGGCTGGTGGTGGGTTTCCGTTCCCAGCTAGGGTTAGGGTTAGGGAATGGCAAGGCTTAGGGCACAGGTGAGGGTATGGAAACGTGGGAGGGTCATGCTACATGCTGACACACGTGTCAGTGCCAGCGTATGGGCCAGTCTTAGGCTACGGCGTAGGGAAAGGTGTAGGGCTGGTGGTGGGCTTCCTTTCCGGGCTAGGGTTAGGGTTAGGGAACGGCAAGTCTTAGGGAACAGGTGCGGGTACGGAAACTTTGGAGAGTCAGGCTATGTGCTGACGCACGGGTCAGTGCCAGTGTACGGGCCAGGAGTAGTGTACGTCGTAGGGTAAGGTGTAGGGCTGGTGGTGGGTTTCCGTTCTGGGCTAGGGTTAGGGTTAGGGAACGGCAAGGTTTAGGGCACACGTGAGGGTATTGAAACGTGTTAGGCTCAGGGTACGTGTTGACGCACGGGTTAGTGTGAACGTACAGATGAGGATTATGGTGCGGCATAGGGTAAAGTGTATGGTTGGTGGTAGGTTTCCGTTTCAGGCTAGGGTTAGTGTTAGGGAACGGCAAGGTTTTGGGCACAGATGAGGGTATGGAAACGTGTTAGTGTCAGGGTACGTGTTGACATATGGATTAGCATTAGGGTACGGCTTAGGGTAAGGTGTAGGCTTGGTGGTAGGTTTCCATTGTGGTCTAGGGTTAGGGTTAGGGAATGGCAAGGTTTAGGTCACAGGTGAAGGTATGGAAACGTGTTAGGGTCAGGGTAAGTGTTGACGCATGTGTTAGTGTCAGCGTACGGAGTAGGTTTATGGTCCTTCGTAGGTTAAGGTCTAGGGTTGGTGGTAGGTTTCCGTTCCAGGCTAGGGTTAGTGTTATGGAACGGCAAGGTTTAGGGCATAGGTGAGGGTACGGAAATGTGTTAGGGTCAGGGTACGTGTTGACGCTCGGATTATGATTAGGGTATGGCGTAGAGTAACGTGTAGGGTTGTTGGTAGGTTTCCGTTTTGGGCTAGGGTTAGGGTTAGGCAACGGCACGGTTTAGGGCACAGGTGAGGAAACGGAAAAGTGTTAGGGTCAGTGTACGTGTTGACGCACGGGTTAGTGTCAGTGTACGGATTAGGATTAGGGTACCGTGTAGGGTATGCTGTACGGTTTGTGGTAGTTTTCCATTCTGGGCTAGGGTTAGTGTTAGGGTACGGCAAGGTTTAGGGTACAGGTGACGGAACAGAAACGTGTTAGGGTCATGATACATGTTGATACATGGAATAGTGTCATCATACGCATTAGGATTAGGGTACGGCGTAGGGTAAGGTGTACGGAGGGCGGTAGGTTTCCATTCCGTTGTAGGGTTAGGGTTAGCGAATTGCAAGGTTTTGGGCACAGGTGATGGTACAGAAATGTGTTAGGTTCAGGGTACGTGTTGACTCACGGGTTAGTGTCAGCATACGCATGAGGATTAGGGTACCGCATAGAGTAAGGTGTAGGGTTGGTGGTACGTTTCCGTTCCAGTCTAGGGTTATGTTTAGGGACCGGCAAAGTTTAGGGCACAGGTGAGGGTACGAAACGTGTTAGGGTCAGGGTATGTGTTGATGCACAGGTTAGTGTCAGCATATGAATTAGGATTAGGGTACGGCGTAAGGTAAGGTGTAGGGTTGGTTGTAGGTTTCCGTTCCGGGCTAGGGTTAGGGTTAGGGAACGGCAAGGTTTATGGCAGAGGTGAGGGTACGGAAGTGTGTTAGGGTCAGGGTACGTGTTGATGTATGAATTAGGATTAGGGTACTGCTTAGGGTAAGGTGTAGGGCTGATGGTAGGTTTCCGTTCCGGGCTAAGGTTAAGGATAGGCAACGACAAGTTTTAGGGCACAGCTGAGGGTATGGAAACGTGTTAGGGTCAGGGTACGTGTTGACTCACTGGTTAGTGCCAGCGTACGGATTAGGATTAGTGTACGGCATAGATAAGGTGTAGGGATGGTGGTAGGATTCCGTTCCGGGCTATGGTTAGGGTTAGGGAAAGTCAAGGTTTCTATTTCTAGTTCTTTTAAGGAAACTCCATACTGTTCTCCATAGTGACTGTATCAATTTACATTCCCACCATAGTGGAAGAGGGCTCCTTTTGTCCACACCCTCCCCAGAATTACTTTGTAGATTTTCTGATGATGCCGATTCTAACAGGTGTGAGGTGATACCTCATTGTAGTTTTGATTTGCATTTCTCTAATAATTAGTGCTGTTGAGCAGCTTTTCATGTGCCTCTTGGCCATCTCTGTGTCTTCTTTGAATAAACGTCTCTTTAGATCTTCTGCCCATTTTTGTATTGGGTTGTTTGTTTTTTTAATAAGCTGCATGAGCTGTTTATATATATTGGAGATTAAACCTTTGTCCATTGATTCGTTTGCAACTATTTTCGCCCCTTCTGAGGGACGCCTTTTTCCATTCCCGTGTTTTTAACCAAAAAAGAAAGAAAGAAAAAGAAGCAGAACACTAATGTGCATAAAATATGCCTTTTGAAGCGGTCGTTTTGAAATATGGACGTCCTTTAAATTTTTTGGTCGATATGTGACCCCAGGATTTGTTTTCAGGGCAGGTGTCATTTACAGGCCTGCAATGATTTTGAATATCAACTGACCATGAGCGCTGGGATTAAAGCTGCTGTTGTGTGAAACGGCCACAAGGTGGCAGCAGTTCTCCCTTACCAATTCTGGATACTAGGGCAACAGAGCCTCAATGGAAGTCGTGTTCTACATTGGAATTTAGAATGGAATGTGACAGGAGAAAGCCCCTCAAGTTTGTCTCCCTACTTCTTGTTCGTGTTTTTAATTTAATATTTTATTTTTTATTACAGCAAGTTTGATTACAATGTTTGGCTTGTTGTAGGTGTGGAAGATGTGGTTCTTTTACACATATACAGATGTCTGTTCTTCCTGGGATCCTTTTCCCATGTACGTTATGACAGAATGTTGAGTAGTCTTTTGGTATTCCGTAGGTCTTTGGTGATTATATATGTCACCGGTGTTTGTATAAGTCTGTGAACCCTGATATCGTAATGAAACCAATCCTCACACCTTTCCATTGGTGAACCATAAGTTTGTTTAATGAATCTCTGATTGCCCTTCTCGGTGGAAATATATGCCCTGTTATCCATTTTTAGGTAACACCTATAAGTGATATGATATGATATGTGTCTTTCACTTTCTCACTTACTGCAAGTCACGTGATTACCTCTAGACTCATCTACGGTGGTGCAAATGGCATTGTGTTGTTTTTTTCCTTGGCTTCTCTTCTGCCTTAGCGAGGTCCATTTTCAACAATGTGATTCCCTGAGTGTTGTGGATTAGCTCACCTGGGCAGCCTTACCCTGCCTCCCGGCCCTCCCCAGGTGTGCCTGGTTGAGGTCAATATAAACAGCGCTCCAGGCAGCAATAGCCCCTGAAGCTGTTCCTGAATCCATATTCTCTGCCCCGTCAGCAGTCTCGGGGCTGTGCTGGTGGGAGGGAATGAGGTGCCACAGATTTGTTGGTGGCCCGGTGTGAGTGGGGTTCTCCTGGCCTTTCTGCAGTAGTTGCCAAGCTGCCTGCTGTAAAGAAGAGTATGTGTCACCCATACCTTCTGCTGGAATTTCTCTCCGGACAGAGGTGAGGAAGGAAAAAAGCAGTGGGGGCCGGGACAGGTGGGGTATCTCAGGCAGGACAATGGAAAGCTTCCGGAAGAGCGCCCGGGGCCAGGACCACCCTGGCTGGCCTGCAGGCACCAAGTTGGCCTGCGTGCTGTCGCTGTTGTGGCTCCACGGCCCTTCCTCTAGTCTTTCAAGCCCTTGTACATATTCAGTTGTTTTACCTGGGAAGGGTGGGAACAGTTCAGCAACAGCTGGCCTGCAGCTCAGCTCACCTTTTTTTAGAGATGCCTCGGCTCGGTCCCCCAGCTTTGCCATGAGGATGCTCCTTGTGTGGGGTGTGGGTTGCTGGCTGTATGGGGATGATTTCCCACCTCTGACCAATTTCAGAATTGTTTGCCGCTGGAGCAAGTGCCCTGATAGGGTTTTCCTCTGTATAACTGGAGGGTTCAGGTTTTTTTCCTTTTATGGTTCAAGTTAGATTTTATTCCTCTTTTATATATTTATAGATATAAGCATGGAAATAATTCATTCCTATAAATACATCTGTGTGAAGGGAAGAACTTTTTTCTGTTTTATATTTAAATTTTATTTTTTAAGATTTTGAAATTTAATTTTATTTACTTTTATATACAGCAGGTTATTATTAGTTATGTATTTTATGCATATACATGTATACAGGTCAATCTCAAACTCCCAACTCATCCCAGCACCACCACCCCATGGCTTCCCACACTTGGTGTCCATATGTTTGTTCTCTACCTCTGTGTCTCTATTTCTTCCCTGCAAACCAGTTCATCTGTACCATTTTTTAGGTTCCACATATAAGCATTAATATACAATACTTGTTTTCCTCTTTCTGACCTACTTCATTCTGTATGACAGCCTCTAGATCCATCGATGTCTCTACAAAAGACCCAGTTTCATTCCTTTTTATGGTTGAGTAATATTCCATTTTATACATGTCCCACATCTTTATCCATTCATCTGTGTGAGGGCATTTAGGTTGCTTCCATTACCTGGCCTTTGTAAATAGTGCTGCAATGAACATTGTGGTGAATGTGCCTTTTTGATTTATGGTTTTCTCTGGGTCTATTCCCAGAAGTGGGATTGCAGGATCAGATGGTAATTCTATTTCTAGTTTTTTTAAGGAAACTCCATAGTGTTCTCCATAGTGACTGTATCAATTTACATTCCCACCAATAGTGGAAGAGGGATCCTTTTGTCCACACCCTCCCCAGAATTTGTTGTTTGTAGATTTTCTGATGATGCCGATTCTAACAGGTGTGAGGTGATACCTCATTGTAGTTTCGATTTGCATTTCTCAAATAATTAGTGCTCTTCAGCAGCTTTTCATGTGCGTCTTGGCCATCTCTGTGTCGTCTTTGAAGAAACGTCTCTTTAGATCTACTGCCCATTTTTGTATTGGGTTTTTTGTTTTTTTTAATATTAAGCTGCTTTAGCTGTTTATATATTGGAGATTAAACCTTTGTCCATTGATTCGTTTTCAACGATTTTCGCCCATTCTGAGGGATGCCTTTTTCCATTCCCGTTTTTTTAACTAAAAAGTAAAGAAACAAAAAGAAGAAGAACACTAATGTGCGTAAAATATGGCTTTTGAAACGGTCGTTTTGAAATATGGTCGTCCTTTGAATTTTTTGGTCGATATGTGACCCCAGGATTTGTTTTCAGGGCAGGTGTCATTTACCGGCCTGCAATGATTTTGAATATCAACTGACCATTAGCGCTGGGATTAAAGCTGCTGTTGTGTGAAACGGCCACAAGGTGGCAGCAGTTCTCCCATACCAATTCTGGTTACTAGGGAAACAGAGCCTCAATGGAAGTCGTGTTCTAGATTGGAATTTAGAATGGAATGTGCCAGGAGAAAGCCCCACAAGTTTGTCTCCCTACTTCTTGTTCGTGTTTTTAATTTAATTTTTATTTTTTATTACAGCAAGTTTGATTACAATGTTTGGCTTGTTGGAGGTGTGGAAGATGTGGTTCTTTTACAAATATACAGATGTCGGTTTTTCCTGGGATCCTTTTCCCATGTACGTTATGACAGAATGATGAGTAGTCTTTTAGTATTCCGTAGGTCTTTGGTGATTATATATGTCACCTGTGTTTGTATAAGTCTGTTAACCCCGATATCATAATGAAACCAATGCTCACACCTTTCCATTGGTGAACCATAAGTTTGTTTAATGAATCTCTAATTGCCCTTCTCGGTGGAAATATCTGCCCTGGTATCCATTTTTAGGTAACACCTATAAGTGATATGATATGATATGTGTCTTTCACTTTCTGACTTACTACATGTCACGTGATTACCTCTAGACTCATCTACGGTGCTGCAAAAGGCATTGTGTCCTTTTTTTCCTTGCCTTCTATTCTGACTTAGCGAGGTCCCTTTTCAACAATGTGATTCCCTGCGGGTTGTGGATTAGATGACGTGGGCAGCCTTATCCTGCCGGCCGGCCTTCCCAAGGTGTGCCTGGTTGAGGTCAATATAAACAGCGCTCCATGCAGCAATAGCCCCTGAAGCTGTACATGCCTCCATATTCTCTGCCCCGTGAGCAGTCTCGGGGCTGTGCTGGTGTGAGGGAGTGAGGGGCCACAGCTTTGTTGGTGGCCCGGTGTGAGTGGGGTTCTGCTGGCCTTTCTGCAGGAGATGCCAGGCTGCCTCCTGTAAAGAGGAGGATGTGTCACCCATACAATCCGCTGGAATTTCTCTCCGGACTGAGGTGACGAAGGAAAAAAGCAGTGGGGGCCGGGACAGGGTGGGTATCTCAGGCAGGACAATGGAAAGCTTCTGGAAGAGCGCCCGTGGCCAGTACCACCCTGGCTGGCCTGCAGGCACCAAGTTGGCCTGCCTGCTGTCGCTGGTGTGGCTCCATGGCCCTTCGTCTAGTCTTTCAAGCCCATGTACATATTCAGGTGTTTTACCTGGGAAGGGTGGGAACAGTTCAGCAGCAGCTGACCTGGGGCTCAGCTCACCTTTATTCAGAGATGCTTCGGCTCGGTCACCCAGCTTTGCAATGAGGACGCTCCTTGTGTGGGGTGTGTGTTGATGGCTGTATGGGTGATGATTCCCCACCTCTGACCAATTTCAATATTGTTTACCGTTGGAACAAGTGCCCTGATAGGGGTTTCCTCTGTATAACTGGTGGGTTCAGGTTTTTCTTCTTTTATGGTTCACGTTAGCTTTTATTCCTCTTTTATGTATTTATAGATATAAGCATGGAAATAATACTTTCCTATAAATTCATCTGTGTGAAGGGAAGACCTTTTTTCTGTATTATTTTTAAATTTTATTTTTTAAAATTTTGAAATTTAATTTTATTTATTTTTTTATACAACAGCTTATTATTAGTTATGTATTTTATGCATATACATGTATGCAGGTCAATCCCAATCTCCCAAGTCATCCCACCACCACCACCGCATGGCTTTCCACAGTTGGTGTCCATACGTTTGTTCTCTACATCTGTGTCTCTATTTATTCCCTGCAAACCAGTTCCTCTGTAAAATTTCGTAGGTTCCACATATATGCATTAATATACAATATTTGTTTTCCTCTTTCTGACTTACTTCATTCTGTATGACAGTCTCTAGATCCATCGCTGTCTCTACAAATGACCCGGTTTCATTCCTTTTTATGGCTGAGTAATATTCCATTTTATACATGTAGCACATCTTTATCCATTCATCTGTGTGTGGGCATTTAGGTTGCTTCCATTACCTGGCCTTTGTAAATAGTGCTGCAATGAACATTGTGGTGAATCTGCCTTTCTGATTTATGGTTTTCTTTGGGTATATGAGCAGAAGTGGGATTGCTGGATCAGATGGTAATTCTACTTCTAGATTTTTTAAGGAAACTCCATAGTGTTCTCCATAGTGACTGTATCAATTTACATTCCCACCAATAGTGGAAGAGGGCTCCTTTTGTCCACACCCTCCCCAGAATTTGTTGTTTGTAGATTTTCTGATGATGCCGATTCGAACAGGTGTGAGGTGATACCTCATTGTAGTTTTGATTTGCATTTCTCTAATAATTAGTGCTCTTGAGCAGCTTTTCATGTGCGTCTTGGCCATCTCTGTGTCTTCTTTGAAGTAACGTCTCTTTAGATCTGCCCATTTTTATATTGGGTTGTTTGTTTTTTTTAATATTAAGCTGCATGAGCTGTTTATATATATTGGAGATTAAACCTTTGTACATTGATTCGTTTGCAACTATTTTCGCCCCTTTTGAGGGATGTCTTTTTCCTTTCCCGTTTTTTTAACCAAAAAAGAAAAAAAGAAAAAGAAGTAGAAAACTAATGTGCGTAAAATATGCCTTTTGAAATGGTCGTTTTGAAATATGGACGTCCTTTGAATTTTTTGGTCGATATGTGACCCCAGAATTTGTTTTCAGGGCAGGTGTCATTTACAGGCCTGCAATGATTTTGAATATCATCTGACCATTAGCGCTGGGATTAAAGCTGCTGTTGTGTGAAACGGCCACAACGTGGCAGCAGTTCTCCCTTGCCAATTCTGGTTACTAGGGCAACAGAGCCTCAATGGAAGTCGTGTTCTAGATTGGAATTTAGAATGGAATGTGCCAGGAGAAAACCCCTCAAGTTTGTCTCCCTACTTCTTGTTCGTGTTTTTAATTTAATTTTTATTTTTTATTACAGCAAGTTTGATTACAATGTTTGGCTTTTTGTAGGTGTGGAAGATGTGGTTCTTTTATACATATACAGCTGTCGGTTTTTCCTGGAATCCTTTTCCCATGTACCTTATGACAGAATGTTGAGTAGTCTTTTGGTATTCCGTAGGTCTTTGGTGATTATATATGTCACCTGTGTTTGTATAAGTCTGTTAACCCCGATATCGTAATGAAACCAATCCTCACAACTTTCCATTGGTGAACCATAAGTTTGTTTAATGAATCTCTGATTGCCCTTCTCGGTGGAAATATCTGCCCTGGTATCCATTTTTAGGTAACACCTATAAGTGATATGATATGATATGTGTCTTTCACTTTCTGACTTACTACATGTCACGTGATTACCTCTAGACTCATCTACGGTGCTGCAAAAGGCATTGTGTCCTTTTTTCCCATGCCTTCTATTCTGACTTAGCGAGGTCCCTTTTCAACAATGTGCTTCCCTGCGGGTTGTGGATTACCTGACGTGGGCAGCCTTATCCTGCCGGCCGGCCCTCCCCAGGTGTGCCTGGTTGAGGTCAATATAAAGAGCGCTCCATGCAGCAATAGCCCCTGAAGCTGTGCCTGCCTCCATATTCTCTGCCCCGTCAGCAGTCTCGGGGCTGTGCTGGTGGGAGGGAGTGAGGGGCCACAACTTTGTTGGTGGCCCGGTGTGAGTGGGGTTCTGCTGGCCTTTCTGAAGGAGTTTCCAGGCTGCCTCCTGTAAGGAGGAGGATGTGTCACCCATACCTTCCGCTGGAATTTCTCTACGGACAGAGGTGAGGAAGGAAAAAAGCAGTGGGGGCCGGGACAAGTGGGGTATCTCAGGCAGTACAATGGAAAGCTTCCGGAAGAGCGCCCGGGGCCAGGACCACCCTGGCTGGCCTGCAGGCACCAAGTTGGCCTGCGTGCTGTCGCTGGTGTGGCTCCACGGCCCTTCCTCTAGTCTTTCAAGCCCTTGTACATATTCAGGTGTTTTACCTGGGAAGAGTGGGAACAGTTCAGCAACAGCTGGCCTGGGGCTCAGCTCACCTTTGTTCAGAGATGCCTCGGCTCGGTCCCCCCGCTTTGCAATGAGGAAGCTCCTTGTGTGGGGTGTGGGTTGCTGCCTGTATGGGAGATGATTCCCCACCTCTGAACAATTTCAATATTGTTTACCGTTGGAGCAAGTGCCCTGATAGTGTTTTTCTCTGTATAACTGGTCGGTTCAGGTTTTTCTTCGTTTATGGTTCAAGTTAGCTTTTATTCCTCTTTTATGTATTTATAGATATAAGCATGGAAATAATTCATTCCTATAAATACATCTGTGTGAAGGGAAGAACTTTTTTCTGTTTTATTTTTTATTTTTATTTATTTTATTTTTTTTTCTTTTTGTGGTACGTGGGCCTCTCACTGCTGTGGCCTCTCCCGTTACGGAGCACAGGCTCCGGACGCGCAGGCCCAGCGGCCATGGCTCACGGGCCCAGCCGCTCCGCGGCATGTGGGATCCTCCCAGACCGGGGCACGAACCCGCGTCCCCTGCATCGGCAGGCGGACTCTCAACCACTGCGCCACCAGGGAGGCCCCTGTTTTATTTTTAAATTTTATTTTTTATAATTTTGAAATTTAATTTTATTTACTTTTTTATA
Organism: Mesoplodon bidens; assembly: GCF_964165515.1. NCBI lineage: Eukaryota > Metazoa > Chordata > Mammalia > Artiodactyla > Ziphiidae > Mesoplodon > Mesoplodon bidens. Next base: position 49,554 of record NW_027672592.1, on the reverse strand, counting down.
CAGCTGGTTATTATTAGTTGTGTGTTTTATTCATATACATGTATACAGGTCAATCTCAATCTCCCAACTCATCCCACCACCACCACCCCATGGCTTCCCACACTTGGTGTCCATACGTTTGTTCTCTACCTCTGTGTCTCTATTTCTTCCCTGCAAACCAGTTCATCTGTACAATTTTTTAGTTTCCACATATATGCATTAATATACAATATTTGTTTTCCCCTTTCTGACTTACTTCATTCTGTATGACAGTCTCTAGATCCATCGATGTCTCTACAAATGACCCAGATTCATTCCTTTTTATGGCCGAGTTATATTCCATTTTATATATGTACCCCATCTTTATCCATTCATCTGTCTTTGGGCGTTTAGGTTGCTTCCATTACCTGGCTATTGTAAATAGTGCTGCAATGAACATTGTGGTGTATGTGCCTTTTTGATTTATGGTTTTCTTTGGGTATATGCCCAGAAGTGGAATTGCTGGATCAGATGGTAATTCTATTTCTAGATTTTTTAAGGAAACTCCATAGTGTTCTCCATAGTGACTCTATCAATTTACATTCCCACCAATAGTGGAAGAGGGCTCCTTTTGTCCACACCCTCCCCAGAATTTGTTGTTTGTAGATTTTCTGATGATGCCGATTCTAACAGGTGTGAGGTGATACCTCATTGTAGTTTTGATTTGCATTTCTCTAATAATTAGTGCTCTTGAGCAGCTTCTCATGTGCGTCTTGGCCATCTCTGTGTCTTCTTTGAAGAAACGTCTCTTGAGATCTTCTGCCCATTTCTGTATTGGGAGGGTCGTGGGATGGTCAGGCTGTGTGCTGACGCACGTGTCAGTGCCAGCGTAAGGGCCAGGAGTAGGGTACAGCATAGGGTAACGTGTAGGGCTGGTGGTGGGTTTCCGTTCCGGGCTAGGGTTAGGGTTAGGGAACGGCAAGGTTTAGGGAACAGGTGAGCATAGGGACACGTGGGAGAGGCAGGCTACGTGTTGACAAACGTGTCAGTGCCAGCGTACAGGTCCGGAGTAAAGTATGGTGTAGGGCTGGTTGTGGGTTTCCATTCCGCGCTAAGGTTAGGGTTAGGGAACGGCAAGGCTTAGGGCACAGCTGAGGGTACAGAAACGTGGGAGGGTCAGGCTATGTGCTGACGCACGGTTCAGTGCCAGTGTACGGGCCAGGATTAGGGTACGGAGTAGGGTAAGGTGTAGGGCTGTTGGTGGGTTTCTGTTCCAGCGTAGGGTTAGGGTTAGGGATCGGCAAGGCTTAGGGCACAGGTGAGGGTACGGAAACGAGGGAGAGGCACGCTACGTGCTGACACACGGGTCAGTGCCAGCGTACGCGCCAGAATTAGGGTACGGCGTAGGGTAAGGTGTAGGGCTGATGGTGGGTTTCTGTTCCAGGGTAGGGTTAGGGTTAGGGATCGGCAAGGCTTAGGGCACAGGTGAGGGTATGGAAACATGGGAGTGGCAGGCTACGTGCTTACACAAGGGTCAGTTCCAGTGTACGGCCCAGGAGTAGGGTACGGCGTAGGGTAAGGTGTAGGGCTGGTGGTGGGTTTCCGTTCCCAGCTAGGGTTAGGGTTAGGGAATGGCAAGGCTTAGGGCACAGGTGAGGGTATGGAAACGTGGGAGGGTCATGCTACATGCTGACACACGTGTCAGTGACAGCGTATGGGCCAGTCGTAGGCTACGGCGTAGGGAAAGGTGTAGGGCTGGTGGTGGGCTTCCTTTCCGGGCTAGAGTTAGGGTTAGGGAACGGCAAGTCTTAGGGAACAGGTGCGGGTACGGAAACGTGGGAGAGTCAGGCTATGTGCTGACGCACGGGTCAGTGCCAGTGTACGGGCCAGGAGTAGTGTACGTCGTAGGGTAAGGTGTAGGGCTGGTGGTGGGTTTCCGTTCTGGGCTAGGGTTAGGGTTAGGGAACGGCAAGGTTTAGGGCACACGTGAGGGTATTGAAACGTGTTAGGCTCAGGGTACGTGTTGACGCACGGGTTAGTGTGAACGTACAGATGAGGATTATGGTGCGGCATAGGGTAAAGTGTATGGTTGGTGGTAGGTTTCCGTTTCAGGCTAGGGTTAGTGTTAGGGAACGGCAAGGTTTTGGGCACAGATGAGGGTATGGAAACGTGTTAGTGTCAGGGTACGTGTTGACATATGGATTAGCATTAGGGTACGGCTTAGGGTAAGGTGTAGGCTTGGTGGTAGGTTTCCATTGTGGTCTAGGGTTAGGGTTAGGGAATGGCAAGGTTTAGGTCACAGGTGAAGGTACGGAAACGTGTTAGGGTCAGGGTAAGTGTTGACGCATGTGTTAGTGTCAGCGTACGGAGTAGGTTTATGGTCCTTCGTAGGTTAAGGTCTAGGGTTGGTGGTAGGTTTCCGTTCCAGGCTAGGGTTAGTGTTATGGAACGGCAAGGTTTAGGGCATAGGTGAGGGTACGGAAATGTGTTAGGGTCAGGGTACGTGTTGACGCTCGGATTATGATTAGGGTATGGCGTAGAGTAACGTGTATGGTTGGTGGTAGGTTTCCGTTTTGGGCTAGGGTTAGGGTTAGGCAACGGCACGGTTTAGGGCACAGGTGAGGAAACGGAGAAGTGTTAGGGTCAGTGTACGTGTTGACGCACGGGTTAGTGTCAGTGTACGGATTAGGATTAGGGTACCGTGTCGGGTATGCTGTACGGTTTGTGGTAGTTTTCCATTCTGGGCTAGGGTTAGTGTTAGGGTACGGCAAGGTTTAGGGTACAGGTAACGGAACAGAAACGTGTTAGGGTCATGATACATGTTGATACATGGAATAGTGTCATCATACGCATTAGGATTAGGGTACGGCGTAGGGTAAGGTGTACGGAGGGCGGTAGGTTTCCATTCCGTTGTAGGGTTAGGGTTAGCGAATTGCAAGGTTTTGGGCACAGGTGATGGTACAGAAATGTGTTAGGTTCAGGGTACGTGTTGACTCACGGGTTAGTGTCAGCATACGCATGAGGATTAGGGTACCGCATAGAGTAAGGTGTAGGGTTGGTGGTACGTTTCCGTTCCAGTCTAGGGTTATGTTTAGGGACCGGCAAAGTTTAGGGCACAGGTGAGGGTACGAAACGTGTTAGGGTCAGGGTATGTGTTGATGCACAGGTTAGTGTCAGCATATGAATTAGGATTAGGGTATGGCGTAAGGTAAGGTGTAGGGTTGGTTGTAGGTTTCCGTTCCGGGCTAGGGTTAGGGTTAGGGAACGGCAAGGTTTATGGCAGAGGTGAGGGTACGGAAGCGTGTTAGGGTCAGGGTACGTGTTGATGTATGAATTAGGATTAGGGTACTGCTTAGGGTAAGGTGTAGGGCTGATGGTAGGTTTCCGTTCCGGGCTAAGGTTAAGGATAGGCAACGACAAGTTTTAGGGCACAGCTGAGGGTATGGAAACGTGTTAGGGTCAGGGTACGTGTTGACTCACTGGTTAGTGCCAGCGTACGGATTAGGATTAGTGTACGGCATAGATAAGGTGTAGGGATGGTGGTAGGATTCCGTTCCGGGCTATGGTTAGGGTTAGGGAAAGTCAAGGTTTCTATTTCTAGTTCTTTTAAGGAAACTCCATACTGTTCTCCATAGTGACTGTATCAATTTACATTCCCACCATAGTGGAAGAGGGCTCCTTTTGTCCACACCCTCCCCAGAATTTGTTTGTAGATTTTCTGAAGATGCCGATTCTAACAGGTGTGAGGTGATACCTCATTGTAGTTTTGATTTGCATTTCTCTAATAATTAGTGCTGTTGAGCAGCTTTTCATGTGCCTCTTGGCCATCTCTGTGTCTTCTTTGAATAAACGTCTCTTTAGATCTTCTGCCCATTTTTGTATTGGGTTGTTTGTTTTTTTAATAAGCTGCATGAGCTGTTTATATATATTGGAGATTAAACCTTTGTCCATTGATTCGTTTGCAACTATTTTCGCCCCTTCTGAGGGACGCCTTTTTCCATTCCCGTGTTTTTAACCAAAAAAGAAAGAAAAAGAAGCAGAACACTAATGTGCATAAAATATGCCTTTTGAAGCGGTCGTTTTGAAATATGGACGTCCTTTAAATTTTTTGGTCGATATGTGACCCCAGGATTTGTTTTCAGGGCAGGTGTCATTTACAGGCCTGCAATGATTTTGAATATCAACTGACCATGAGCGCTGGGATTAAAGCTGCTGTTGTGTGAAACGGCCACAAGGTGGCAGCAGTTCTCCCTTACCAATTCTGGATACTAGGGCAACAGAGCCTCAATGGAAGTCGTGTTCTACATTGGAATTTAGAATGGAATGTGACAGGAGAAAGCCCCTCAAGTTTGTCTCCCTACTTCTTGTTCGTGTTTTTAATTTAATTTTTTATTTTTTATTACAGCAAGTTTGATTACAATGTTTGGCTTGTTGTAGGTGTGGAAGATGTGGTTCTTTTACACATATACAGATGTCTGTTTTTCCTGGGATCCTTTTCCCATGTACGTTATGACAGAATGTTGAGTAGTCTTTTGGTATTCCGTAGGTCTTTGGTGATTATATATGTCACCGGTGTTTGTATAAGTCTGTGAACCCTGATATCGTAATGAAACCAATCCTCACACCTTTCCATTGGTGAACCATAAGTTTGTTTAATGAATCTCTGATTGCCCTTCTCGGTGGAAATATATGCCCTGTTATCCATTTTTAGGTAACACCTATAAGTGATATGATATGATATGTGTCTTTCACTTTCTCACTTACTGCAAGTCACGTGATTACCTCTAGACTCATCTACGGTGGTGCAAATGGCATTGTGTTGTTTTTTTCCTTGGCTTCTCTTCTGCCTTAGCGAGGTCCATTTTCAACAATGTGATTCCCTGAGTGTTGTGGATTAGCTCACCTGGGCAGCCTTACCCTGCCTCCCGGCCCTCCCCAGGTGTGCCTGGTTGAGGTCAATATAAACAGCGCTCCAGGCAGCAATAGCCCCTGAAGCTGTTCCTGAATCCATATTCTCTGCCCCGTCAGCAGTCTCGGGGCTGTGCTGGTGGGAGGGAATGAGGTGCCACAGATTAGTTGGTGGCCCGGTGTGAGTGGGGTTCTCCTGGCCTTTCTGCAGTAGTTGCCAAGCTGCCTGCTGTAAAGAAGAGGATGTGTCACCAATACCTTCTGCTGGAATTTCTCTCCGGACAGAGGTGAGGAAGGAAAAAAGCAGTGGGGGCCGGGACAGGTGGGGTATCTCAGGCAGGACAATGGAAAGCTTCCGGAAGAGCGCCCGGGGCCAGGACCACCCTGGCTGGCCTGCAGGCACCAAGTTGGCCTGCGTGCTGTCGCTGTTGTGGCTCCACGGCCCTTCCTCTAGTCTTTCAAGCCCTTGTACATATTCAGTTGTTTTACCTGGGAAGGGTGGGAACAGTTCAGCAACAGCTGGCCTGCGGCTCATCTCACCTTTTTTTAGAGATGCCTCGGCTCGGTCCCCCAGCTTTGCCATGAGGATGCTCCTTGTGTGGGGTGTGGGTTGCTGGCTGTATGGGGATGATTTCCCTCCTCTGACCAATTTCAGAATTGTTTGCCGCTGGAGCAAGTGCCCTGATAGGGTTTTCCTCTGTATAACTGGAGGGTTCAGGTTTTTTTCCTTTTATGGTTCAAGTTAGATTTTATTCCTCTTTTATATATTTATAGATATAAGCATGGAAATAATTCATTCCTATAAATACATCTGTGTGAAGGGAAGAACTTTTTTCTGTTTTATATTTAAATTTTATTTTTTAAGATTTTGAAATTTAATTTTATTTACTTTTATATACAGCAGGTTATTATTAGTTATGTATTTTATGCATATACATGTATACAGGTCAATCTCAAACTCCCAACTCATCCCAGCACCACCACCCCATGGCTTCCCACACTTGGTGTCCATACGTTTGTTCTCTACCTCTGTGTCTCTATTTCTTCCCTGCAAACCAGTTCATCTGTACCATTTTTTAGGTTCCACATATAAGCATTAATATACAATATTTGTTTTCCTCTTTCTGACCTACTTCATTCTGTATGACAGCCTCTAGATCCATCGATGTCTCTACAAAAGACCCAGTTTCATTCCTTTTTATGGTTGAGTAATATTCCATTTTATACATGTCCCACATCTTTATCCATTCATCTGTGTGAGGGCATTTAGGTTGCTTCCATTACCTGGCCTTTGTAAATAGTGCTGCAATGAACATTGTGGTGAATGTGCCTTTTTGATTTATGGTTTTCTCTGGGTCTATTCCCAGAAGTGGGATTGCAGGATCAGATGGTAATTCTATTTCTAGTTTTTTTAAGGAAACTCCATAGTGTTCTCCATAGTGACTGTATCAATTTACATTCCCACCAATAGTGGAAGAGGGATCCTTTTGTCCACACCCTCCCCAGAATTTGTTGTTTGTAGATTTTCTGATGATGCCGATTCTAACAGGTGTGAGGTGATACCTCATTGTAGTTTCGATTTGCATTTCTCAAATAATTAGTGCTCTTCAGCAGCTTTTCATGTGCGTCTTGGCCATCTCTGTGTCGTCTTTGAAGAAACGTCTCTTTAGATCTACTGCCCATTTTTGTATTGGGTTTTTTGTTTTTTTTAATATTAAGCTGCATTAGCTGTTTATATATTGGAGATTAAACCTTTGTCCATTGATTCGTTTTCAACGATTTTCGCCCATTCTGAGGGATGCCTTTTTCCATTCCCGTTTTTTTAACTAAAAAGTAAAGAAACAAAAAGAAGAAGAACACTAATGTGCGTAAAATATGGCTTTTGAAACGGTCGTTTTGAAATATGGTCGTCCTTTGAATTTTTTGGTCGATATGTGACCCCAGGATTTGTTTTCAGGGCAGGTGTCATTTACCGGCCTGCAATGATTTTGAATATCAACTGACCATTAGCGCTGGGATTAAAGCTGCTGTTGTGTGAAACGGCCACAAGGTGGCAGCAGTTCTCCCATACCAATTCTGGTTACTAGGGAAACAGAGCCTCAATGGAAGTCGTGTTCTAGATTGGAATTTAGAATGGAATGTGCCAGGAGAAAGCCCCACAAGTTTGTCTCCCTACTTCTTGTTCGTGTTTTTAATTTAATTTTTATTTTTTATTACAGCAAGTTTGATTACAATGTTTGGCTTGTTGGAGGTGTGGAAGATGTGGTTCTTTTACAAATATACAGATGTCGGTTTTTCCTGGGATCCTTTTCCCATGTACGTTATGACAGAATGATGAGTAGTCTTTTAGTATTCCGTAGGTCTTTGGTGATTATATATGTCACCTGTGTTTGTATAAGTCTGTTAACCCCGATATCATAATGAAACCAATGCTCACACCTTTCCATTGGTGAACCATAAGTTTGTTTAATGAATCTCTAATTGCCCTTCTCGGTGGAAATATCTGCCCTGGTATCCATTTTTAGGTAACACCTATAAGTGATATGATATGATATGTGTCTTTCACTTTCTGACTTACTACATGTCACGTGATTACCTCTAGACTCATCTACGGTGCTGCAAAAGGCATTGTGTCCTTTTTTTCCTTGCCTTCTATTCTGACTTAGCGAGGTCCCTTTTCAACAATGTGATTCCCTGCGGGTTGTGGATTAGATGACGTGGGCAGCCTTATCCTGCCGGCCGGCCTTCCCAAGGTGTGCCTGGTTGAGGTCAATATAAACAGCGCTCCATGCAGCAATAGCCCCTGAAGCTGTACATGCCTCCATATTCTCTGCCCCGTGAGCAGTCTCGGGGCTGTGCTGGTGTGAGGGAGTGAGGGGCCACAGCTTTGTTGGTGGCCCGGTGTGAGTGGGGTTCTGCTGGCCTTTCTGCAGGAGATGCCAGGCTGCCTCCTGTAAAGAGGAGGATGTGTCACCCATACAATCCGCTGGAATTTCTCTCCGGACTGAGGTGACGAAGGAAAAAAGCAGTGGGGGCCGGGACAGGGTGGGTATCTCAGGCAGGACAATGGAAAGCTTCTGGAAGAGCGCCCGTGGCCAGTACCACCCTGGCTGGCCTGCAGGCACCAAGTTGGCCTGCCTGCTGTCGCTGGTGTGGCTCCATGGCCCTTCGTCTAGTCTTTCAAGCCCATGTACATATTCAGGTGTTTTACCTGGGAAGGGTGGGAACAGTTCAGCAGCAGCTGACCTGGGGCTCAGCTCACCTTTATTCAGAGATGCTTCGGCTCGGTCACCCAGCTTTGCAATGAGGACGCTCCTTGTGTGGGGTGTGTGTTGATGGCTGTATGGGTGATGATTCCCCACCTCTGACCAATTTCAATATTGTTTACCGTTGGAACAAGTGCCCTGATAGGGGTTTCCTCTGTATAACTGGTGGGTTCAGGTTTTTCTTCTTTTATGGTTCACGTTAGCTTTTATTCCTCTTTTATGTATTTATAGATATAAGCATGGAAATAATACTTTCCTATAAATTCATCTGTGTGAAGGGAAGACCTTTTTTCTGTATTATTTTTAAATTTTATTTTTTAAAATTTTGAAATTTAATTTTATTTATTTTTTTATACAACAGCTTATTATTAGTTATGTATTTTATGCATATACATGTATGCAGGTCAATCCCAATCTCCCAAGTCATCCCACCACCACCACCGCATGGCTTTCCACAGTTGGTGTCCATACGTTTGTTCTCTACATCTGTGTCTCTATTTATTCCCTGCAAACCAGTTCCTCTGTAAAATTTCGTAGGTTCCACATATATGCATTAATATACAATATTTGTTTTCCTCTTTCTGACTTACTTCATTCTGTATGACAGTCTCTAGATCCATCGCTGTCTCTACAAATGACCCGGTTTCATTCCTTTTTATGGCTGAGTAATATTCCATTTTATACATGTAGCACATCTTTATCCATTCATCTGTGTGTGGGCATTTAGGTTGCTTCCATTACCTGGCCTTTGTAAATAGTGCTGCAATGAACATTGTGGTGAATCTGCCTTTCTGATTTATGGTTTTCTTTGGGTATATGAGCAGAAGTGGGATTGCTGGATCAGATGGTAATTCTACTTCTAGATTTTTTAAGGAAACTCCATAGTGTTCTCCATAGTGACTGTATCAATTTACATTCCCACCAATAGTGGAAGAGGGCTCCTTTTGTCCACACCCTCCCCAGAATTTGTTGTTTGTAGATTTTCTGATGATGCCGATTCGAACAGGTGTGAGGTGATACCTCATTGTAGTTTTGATTTGCATTTCTCTAATAATTAGTGCTCTTGAGCAGCTTTTCATGTGCGTCTTGGCCATCTCTGTGTCTTCTTTGAAGTAACGTCTCTTTAGATCTGCCCATTTTTATATTGGGTTGTTTGTTTTTTTTAATATTAAGCTGCATGAGCTGTTTATATATATTGGAGATTAAACCTTTGTACATTGATTCGTTTGCAACTATTTTCGCCCCTTTTGAGGGATGTCTTTTTCCTTTCCCGTTTTTTTAACCAAAAAAGAAAAAAAGAAAAAGAAGTAGAAAACTAATGTGCGTAAAATATGCCTTTTGAAATGGTCGTTTTGAAATATGGACGTCCTTTGAATTTTTTGGTCGATATGTGACCCCAGAATTTGTTTTCAGGGCAGGTGTCATTTACAGGCCTGCAATGATTTTGAATATCATCTGACCATTAGCGCTGGGATTAAAGCTGCTGTTGTGTGAAACGGCCACAACGTGGCAGCAGTTCTCCCTTGCCAATTCTGGTTACTAGGGCAACAGAGCCTCAATGGAAGTCGTGTTCTAGATTGGAATTTAGAATGGAATGTGCCAGGAGAAAACCCCTCAAGTTTGTCTCCCTACTTCTTGTTCGTGTTTTTAATTTAATTTTTATTTTTTATTACAGCAAGTTTGATTACAATGTTTGGCTTTTTGTAGGTGTGGAAGATGTGGTTCTTTTATACATATACAGCTGTCGGTTTTTCCTGGAATCCTTTTCCCATGTACCTTATGACAGAATGTTGAGTAGTCTTTTGGTATTCCGTAGGTCTTTGGTGATTATATATGTCACCTGTGTTTGTATAAGTCTGTTAACCCCGATATCGTAATGAAACCAATCCTCACAACTTTCCATTGGTGAACCATAAGTTTGTTTAATGAATCTCTGATTGCCCTTCTCGGTGGAAATATCTGCCCTGGTATCCATTTTTAGGTAACACCTATAAGTGATATGATATGATATGTGTCTTTCACTTTCTGACTTACTACATGTCACGTGATTACCTCTAGACTCATCTACGGTGCTGCAAAAGGCATTGTGTCCTTTTTTCCCATGCCTTCTATTCTGACTTAGCGAGGTCCCTTTTCAACAATGTGCTTCCCTGCGGGTTGTGGATTACCTGACGTGGGCAGCCTTATCCTGCCGGCCGGCCCTCCCCAGGTGTGCCTGGTTGAGGTCAATATAAAGAGCGCTCCATGCAGCAATAGCCCCTGAAGCTGTGCCTGCCTCCATATTCTCTGCCCCGTCAGCAGTCTCGGGGCTGTGCTGGTGGGAGGGAGTGAGGGGCCACAACTTTGTTGGTGGCCCGGTGTGAGTGGGGTTCTGCTGGCCTTTCTGAAGGAGTTTCCAGGCTGCCTCCTGTAAGGAGGAGGATGTGTCACCCATACCTTCCGCTGGAATTTCTCTACGGACAGAGGTGAGGAAGGAAAAAAGCAGTGGGGGCCGGGACAAGTGGGGTATCTCAGGCAGTACAATGGAAAGCTTCCGGAAGAGCGCCCGGGGCCAGGACCACCCTGGCTGGCCTGCAGGCACCAAGTTGGCCTGCGTGCTGTCGCTGGTGTGGCTCCACGGCCCTTCCTCTAGTCTTTCAAGCCCTTGTACATATTCAGGTGTTTTACCTGGGAAGAGTGGGAACAGTTCAGCAACAGCTGGCCTGGGGCTCAGCTCACCTTTGTTCAGAGATGCCTCGGCTCGGTCCCCCCGCTTTGCAATGAGGAAGCTCCTTGTGTGGGGTGTGGGTTGCTGCCTGTATGGGAGATGATTCCCCACCTCTGAACAATTTCAATATTGTTTACCGTTGGAGCAAGTGCCCTGATAGTGTTTTTCTCTGTATAACTGGTCGGTTCAGGTTTTTCTTCGTTTATGGTTCAAGTTAGCTTTTATTCCTCTTTTATGTATTTATAGATATAAGCATGGAAATAATTCATTCCTATAAATACATCTGTGTGAAGGGAAGAACTTTTTTCTGTTTTATTTTTTATTTTTATTTATTTTATTTTTTTTTCTTTTTGTGGTACGTGGGCCTCTCACTGCTGTGGCCTCTCCCGTTACGGAGCACAGGCTCCGGACGCGCAGGCCCAGCGGCCATGGCTCACGGGCCCAGCCGCTCCGCGGCATGTGGGATCCTCCCAGACCGGGGCACGAACCCGCGTCCCCTGCATCGGCAGGCGGACTCTCAACCACTGCGCCACCAGGGAGGCCCCTGTTTTATTTTTAAATTTTATTTTTTATAATTTTGAAATTTAATTTTATTTACTTTTTTATACAGCTGGTTATTATTAGTTGTGTGTTTTATTCATATACATGTATACAGGTCAATCTCAATCTCCCAACTCATCCCACCACCACCACCCCATGGCTTCCCACACTTGGTGTCCATACGTTTGTTCTCTACCTCTGTGTCTCTATTTCTTCCCTGCAAACCAGTTCATCTGTACAATTTTTTAGTTTCCACATATATGCATTAATATACAATATTTGTTTTCCCCTTTCTGACTTACTTCATTCTGTATGACAGTCTCTAGATCCATCGATGTCTCTACAAATGACCCAGATTCATTCCTTTTTATGGCCGAGTTATATTCCATTTTATATATGTACCCCATCTTTATCCATTCATCTGTCTTTGGGCGTTTAGGTTGCTTCCATTACCTGGCTATTGTAAATAGTGCTGCAATGAACATTGTGGTGTATGTGCCTTTTTGATTTATGGTTTTCTTTGGGTATATGCCCAGAAGTGGAATTGCTGGATCAGATGGTAATTCTATTTCTAGATTTTTTAAGGAAACTCCATAGTGTTCTCCATAGTGACTCTATCAATTTACATTCCCACCAATAGTGGAAGAGGGCTCCTTTTGTCCACACCCTCCCCAGAATTTGTTGTTTGTAGATTTTCTGATGATGCCGATTCTAACAGGTGTGAGGTGATACCTCATTGTAGTTTTGATTTGCATTTCTCTAATAATTAGTGCTCTTGAGCAGCTTCTCATGTGCGTCTTGGCCATCTCTGTGTCTTCTTTGAAGAAACGTCTCTTGAGATCTTCTGCCCATTTCTGTATTGGGAGGGTCGTGGGATGGTCAGGCTGTGTGCTGACGCACGTGTCAGTGCCAGCGTAAGGGCCAGGAGTAGGGTACAGCATAGGGTAACGTGTAGGGCTGGTGGTGGGTTTCCGTTCCGGGCTAGGGTTAGGGTTAGGGAACGGCAAGGTTTAGGGAACAGGTGAGCATAGGGACACGTGGGAGAGGCAGGCTACGTGTTGACAAACGTGTCAGTGCCAGCGTACAGGTCCGGAGTAAAGTATGGTGTAGGGCTGGTTGTGGGTTTCCATTCCGCGCTAAGGTTAGGGTTAGGGAACGGCAAGGCTTAGGGCACAGCTGAGGGTACAGAAACGTGGGAGGGTCAGGCTATGTGCTGACGCACGGTTCAGTGCCAGTGTACGGGCCAGGATTAGGGTACGGAGTAGGGTAAGGTGTAGGGCTGTTGGTGGGTTTCTGTTCCAGCGTAGGGTTAGGGTTAGGGATCGGCAAGGCTTAGGGCACAGGTGAGGGTACGGAAACGAGGGAGAGGCACGCTACGTGCTGACACACGGGTCAGTGCCAGCGTACGCGCCAGAATTAGGGTACGGCGTAGGGTAAGGTGTAGGGCTGATGGTGGGTTTCTGTTCCAGGGTAGGGTTAGGGTTAGGGATCGGCAAGGCTTAGGGCACAGGTGAGGGTATGGAAACATGGGAGTGGCAGGCTACGTGCTTACACAAGGGTCAGTTCCAGTGTACGGCCCAGGAGTAGGGTACGGCGTAGGGTAAGGTGTAGGGCTGGTGGTGGGTTTCCGTTCCCAGCTAGGGTTAGGGTTAGGGAATGGCAAGGCTTAGGGCACAGGTGAGGGTATGGAAACGTGGGAGGGTCATGCTACATGCTGACACACGTGTCAGTGACAGCGTATGGGCCAGTCGTAGGCTACGGCGTAGGGAAAGGTGTAGGGCTGGTGGTGGGCTTCCTTTCCGGGCTAGAGTTAGGGTTAGGGAACGGCAAGTCTTAGGGAACAGGTGCGGGTACGGAAACGTGGGAGAGTCAGGCTATGTGCTGACGCACGGGTCAGTGCCAGTGTACGGGCCAGGAGTAGTGTACGTCGTAGGGTAAGGTGTAGGGCTGGTGGTGGGTTTCCGTTCTGGGCTAGGGTTAGGGTTAGGGAACGGCAAGGTTTAGGGCACACGTGAGGGTATTGAAACGTGTTAGGCTCAGGGTACGTGTTGACGCACGGGTTAGTGTGAACGTACAGATGAGGATTATGGTGCGGCATAGGGTAAAGTGTATGGTTGGTGGTAGGTTTCCGTTTCAGGCTAGGGTTAGTGTTAGGGAACGGCAAGGTTTTGGGCACAGATGAGGGTATGGAAACGTGTTAGTGTCAGGGTACGTGTTGACATATGGATTAGCATTAGGGTACGGCTTAGGGTAAGGTGTAGGCTTGGTGGTAGGTTTCCATTGTGGTCTAGGGTTAGGGTTAGGGAATGGCAAGGTTTAGGTCACAGGTGAAGGTACGGAAACGTGTTAGGGTCAGGGTAAGTGTTGACGCATGTGTTAGTGTCAGCGTACGGAGTAGGTTTATGGTCCTTCGTAGGTTAAGGTCTAGGGTTGGTGGTAGGTTTCCGTTCCAGGCTAGGGTTAGTGTTATGGAACGGCAAGGTTTAGGGCATAGGTGAGGGTACGGAAATGTGTTAGGGTCAGGGTACGTGTTGACGCTCGGATTATGATTAGGGTATGGCGTAGAGTAACGTGTATGGTTGGTGGTAGGTTTCCGTTTTGGGCTAGGGTTAGGGTTAGGCAACGGCACGGTTTAGGGCACAGGTGAGGAAACGGAGAAGTGTTAGGGTCAGTGTACGTGTTGACGCACGGGTTAGTGTCAGTGTACGGATTAGGATTAGGGTACCGTGTCGGGTATGCTGTACGGTTTGTGGTAGTTTTCCATTCTGGGCTAGGGTTAGTGTTAGGGTACGGCAAGGTTTAGGGTACAGGTAACGGAACAGAAACGTGTTAGGGTCATGATACATGTTGATACATGGAATAGTGTCATCATACGCATTAGGATTAGGGTACGGCGTAGGGTAAGGTGTACGGAGGGCGGTAGGTTTCCATTCCGTTGTAGGGTTAGGGTTAGCGAATTGCAAGGTTTTGGGCACAGGTGATGGTACAGAAATGTGTTAGGTTCAGGGTACGTGTTGACTCACGGGTTAGTGTCAGCATACGCATGAGGATTAGGGTACCGCATAGAGTAAGGTGTAGGGTTGGTGGTACGTTTCCGTTCCAGTCTAGGGTTATGTTTAGGGACCGGCAAAGTTTAGGGCACAGGTGAGGGTACGAAACGTGTTAGGGTCAGGGTATGTGTTGATGCACAGGTTAGTGTCAGCATATGAATTAGGATTAGGGTATGGCGTAAGGTAAGGTGTAGGGTTGGTTGTAGGTTTCCGTTCCGGGCTAGGGTTAGGGTTAGGGAACGGCAAGGTTTATGGCAGAGGTGAGGGTACGGAAGCGTGTTAGGGTCAGGGTACGTGTTGATGTATGAATTAGGATTAGGGTACTGCTTAGGGTAAGGTGTAGGGCTGATGGTAGGTTTCCGTTCCGGGCTAAGGTTAAGGATAGGCAACGACAAGTTTTAGGGCACAGCTGAGGGTATGGAAACGTGTTAGGGTCAGGGTACGTGTTGACTCACTGGTTAGTGCCAGCGTACGGATTAGGATTAGTGTACGGCATAGATAAGGTGTAGGGATGGTGGTAGGATTCCGTTCCGGGCTATGGTTAGGGTTAGGGAAAGTCAAGGTTTCTATTTCTAGTTCTTTTAAGGAAACTCCATACTGTTCTCCATAGTGACTGTATCAATTTACATTCCCACCATAGTGGAAGAGGGCTCCTTTTGTCCACACCCTCCCCAGAATTTGTTTGTAGATTTTCTGAAGATGCCGATTCTAACAGGTGTGAGGTGATACCTCATTGTAGTTTTGATTTGCATTTCTCTAATAATTAGTGCTGTTGAGCAGCTTTTCATGTGCCTCTTGGCCATCTCTGTGTCTTCTTTGAATAAACGTCTCTTTAGATCTTCTGCCCATTTTTGTATTGGGTTGTTTGTTTTTTTAATAAGCTGCATGAGCTGTTTATATATATTGGAGATTAAACCTTTGTCCATTGATTCGTTTGCAACTATTTTCGCCCCTTCTGAGGGACGCCTTTTTCCATTCCCGTGTTTTTAACCAAAAAAGAAAGAAAAAGAAGCAGAACACTAATGTGCATAAAATATGCCTTTTGAAGCGGTCGTTTTGAAATATGGACGTCCTTTAAATTTTTTGGTCGATATGTGACCCCAGGATTTGTTTTCAGGGCAGGTGTCATTTACAGGCCTGCAATGATTTTGAATATCAACTGACCATGAGCGCTGGGATTAAAGCTGCTGTTGTGTGAAACGGCCACAAGGTGGCAGCAGTTCTCCCTTACCAATTCTGGATACTAGGGCAACAGAGCCTCAATGGAAGTCGTGTTCTACATTGGAATTTAGAATGGAATGTGACAGGAGAAAGCCCCTCAAGTTTGTCTCCCTACTTCTTGTTCGTGTTTTTAATTTAATTTTTTATTTTTTATTACAGCAAGTTTGATTACAATGTTTGGCTTGTTGTAGGTGTGGAAGATGTGGTTCTTTTACACATATACAGATGTCTGTTTTTCCTGGGATCCTTTTCCCATGTACGTTATGACAGAATGTTGAGTAGTCTTTTGGTATTCCGTAGGTCTTTGGTGATTATATATGTCACCGGTGTTTGTATAAGTCTGTGAACCCTGATATCGTAATGAAACCAATCCTCACACCTTTCCATTGGTGAACCATAAGTTTGTTTAATGAATCTCTGATTGCCCTTCTCGGTGGAAATATATGCCCTGTTATCCATTTTTAGGTAACACCTATAAGTGATATGATATGATATGTGTCTTTCACTTTCTCACTTACTGCAAGTCACGTGATTACCTCTAGACTCATCTACGGTGGTGCAAATGGCATTGTGTTGTTTTTTTCCTTGGCTTCTCTTCTGCCTTAGCGAGGTCCATTTTCAACAATGTGATTCCCTGAGTGTTGTGGATTAGCTCACCTGGGCAGCCTTACCCTGCCTCCCGGCCCTCCCCAGGTGTGCCTGGTTGAGGTCAATATAAACAGCGCTCCAGGCAGCAATAGCCCCTGAAGCTGTTCCTGAATCCATATTCTCTGCCCCGTCAGCAGTCTCGGGGCTGTGCTGGTGGGAGGGAATGAGGTGCCACAGATTAGTTGGTGGCCCGGTGTGAGTGGGGTTCTCCTGGCCTTTCTGCAGTAGTTGCCAAGCTGCCTGCTGTAAAGAAGAGGATGTGTCACCAATACCTTCTGCTGGAATTTCTCTCCGGACAGAGGTGAGGAAGGAAAAAAGCAGTGGGGGCCGGGACAGGTGGGGTATCTCAGGCAGGACAATGGAAAGCTTCCGGAAGAGCGCCCGGGGCCAGGACCACCCTGGCTGGCCTGCAGGCACCAAGTTGGCCTGCGTGCTGTCGCTGTTGTGGCTCCACGGCCCTTCCTCTAGTCTTTCAAGCCCTTGTACATATTCAGTTGTTTTACCTGGGAAGGGTGGGAACAGTTCAGCAACAGCTGGCCTGCGGCTCATCTCACCTTTTTTTAGAGATGCCTCGGCTCGGTCCCCCAGCTTTGCCATGAGGATGCTCCTTGTGTGGGGTGTGGGTTGCTGGCTGTATGGGGATGATTTCCCTCCTCTGACCAATTTCAGAATTGTTTGCCGCTGGAGCAAGTGCCCTGATAGGGTTTTCCTCTGTATAACTGGAGGGTTCAGGTTTTTTTCCTTTTATGGTTCAAGTTAGATTTTATTCCTCTTTTATATATTTATAGATATAAGCATGGAAATAATTCATTCCTATAAATACATCTGTGTGAAGGGAAGAACTTTTTTCTGTTTTATATTTAAATTTTATTTTTTAAGATTTTGAAATTTAATTTTATTTACTTTTATATACAGCAGGTTATTATTAGTTATGTATTTTATGCATATACATGTATACAGGTCAATCTCAAACTCCCAACTCATCCCAGCACCACCACCCCATGGCTTCCCACACTTGGTGTCCATACGTTTGTTCTCTACCTCTGTGTCTCTATTTCTTCCCTGCAAACCAGTTCATCTGTACCATTTTTTAGGTTCCACATATAAGCATTAATATACAATATTTGTTTTCCTCTTTCTGACCTACTTCATTCTGTATGACAGCCTCTAGATCCATCGATGTCTCTACAAAAGACCCAGTTTCATTCCTTTTTATGGTTGAGTAATATTCCATTTTATACATGTCCCACATCTTTATCCATTCATCTGTGTGAGGGCATTTAGGTTGCTTCCATTACCTGGCCTTTGTAAATAGTGCTGCAATGAACATTGTGGTGAATGTGCCTTTTTGATTTATGGTTTTCTCTGGGTCTATTCCCAGAAGTGGGATTGCAGGATCAGATGGTAATTCTATTTCTAGTTTTTTTAAGGAAACTCCATAGTGTTCTCCATAGTGACTGTATCAATTTACATTCCCACCAATAGTGGAAGAGGGATCCTTTTGTCCACACCCTCCCCAGAATTTGTTGTTTGTAGATTTTCTGATGATGCCGATTCTAACAGGTGTGAGGTGATACCTCATTGTAGTTTCGATTTGCATTTCTCAAATAATTAGTGCTCTTCAGCAGCTTTTCATGTGCGTCTTGGCCATCTCTGTGTCGTCTTTGAAGAAACGTCTCTTTAGATCTACTGCCCATTTTTGTATTGGGTTTTTTGTTTTTTTTAATATTAAGCTGCATTAGCTGTTTATATATTGGAGATTAAACCTTTGTCCATTGATTCGTTTTCAACGATTTTCGCCCATTCTGAGGGATGCCTTTTTCCATTCCCGTTTTTTTAACTAAAAAGTAAAGAAACAAAAAGAAGAAGAACACTAATGTGCGTAAAATATGGCTTTTGAAACGGTCGTTTTGAAATATGGTCGTCCTTTGAATTTTTTGGTCGATATGTGACCCCAGGATTTGTTTTCAGGGCAGGTGTCATTTACCGGCCTGCAATGATTTTGAATATCAACTGACCATTAGCGCTGGGATTAAAGCTGCTGTTGTGTGAAACGGCCACAAGGTGGCAGCAGTTCTCCCATACCAATTCTGGTTACTAGGGAAACAGAGCCTCAATGGAAGTCGTGTTCTAGATTGGAATTTAGAATGGAATGTGCCAGGAGAAAGCCCCTCAAGTTTGTCTCCCTACTTCTTGTTCGTGTTTTTAATTTAATTTTTATTTTTTATTACAGCAAGTTTGATTAAAATGTTTGGCTTGTTGTAGGTGTGGAAGATGTGGTTCTTTTACAAATATACAGATGTCGGTTTTTCCTGGGATCCTTTTCCCATGTACGTTATGACAGAATGATGAGTAGTCTTTTAGTATTCCGTAGGTCTTTGGTGATTATATATGTCACCTGTGTTTGTATAAGTCTGTTAACCCCGATATCATAATGAAACCAATGCTCACACCTTTCCATTGGTGAACCATAAGTTTGTTTAATGAATCTCTAATTGCCCTTCTCGGTGGAAATATCTGCCGTGGTATCCATTTTTAGGTAACACCTATAAGTGATATGATATGATATGTGTCTTTCACTTTCTGACTTACTACATGTCACGTGATTACCTCTAGACTCATCTACGGTGCTGCAAAAGGCATTGTGTCCTTTTTTTCCTTGCCTTCTATTCTGACTTAGCGAGGTCCCTTTTCAACAATGTGATTCCCTGCGGGTTGTGGATTAGATGACGTGGGCAGCCTTATCCTGCCGGCCGGCCTTCCCAAGGTGTGCCTGGTTGAGGTCAACATAAACAGCGCTCCATGCAGCAATAGCCCCTTAATCTGTACCTGCCTCCATATTCTCTGCCCCGTGAGCAGTCTCGGGGCTGTGCTGGTGTGAGGGAGTGAGGGGCCACAGCTTTGTTGGTGGCCCTGTGTGAGTGGGGTTCTGCTGGCCTTTCTGCAGGAGATGCCAGGCTGCCTCCTGTAAAGAGGAGGATGTGTCACCCATACCATCCGCTGGAATTTCTCTCCGGACTGAGGTGACGAAGGAAAAAAGCAGTGGGGGCCGGGACAGGGTGGGTATCTCAGGCAGGACAATGGAAAGCTTCTGGAAGAGCGCCCGTGGCCAGTACCACCCTGGCTGGCCTGCAGGCACCAAGTTGGCCTGCCTGCTGTCGCTGGTGTGGCTCCATGGCCCTTCGTCTAGTCTTTCAAGCCCATGTACATATTCAGGTGTTTTACCTGGGAAGGGTGGGAACAGTTCAGCAGCAGCTGACCTGGGGCTCAGCTCACCTTTATTCAGAGATGCTTCGGCTCGGTCACCCAGCTTTGCAATGAGGACGCTCCTTGTGTGGGGTGTGTGTTGATGGCTGTATGGGTGATGATTCCCCACCTCTGACCAATTTCAATATTGTTTACCGTTGGAACAAGTGCCCTGATAGGGGTTTCCTCTGTATAACTGGTGGTTTCAGGTTTTTCTTCTTTTATGGTTCACGTTAGCTTTTATTCCTCTTTTATGTATTTATAGATATAAGCATGGAAATAATACTTTCCTATAAATACATCTGTGTGAAGGGAAGAACTTTTTTCTGTATTATTTTCAAATTTTATTTTTTAAAATTTTGAAATTTAATTTTATTTATTTTTTTATACAACAGCTTATTATTAGTTATGTATTTTATGCATATACATGTATGCAGGTCAATCCCAATCTCCCAAGTCATCCCACCACCACCACCGCATGGCTTTCCACAGTTGGTGTCCATACGTTTGTTCTCTACATCTGTGTCTCTATTTATTCCCTGCAAACCAGTTCCTCTGTAAAATTTCGTAGGTTCCACATATATGCATTAATATACAATATTTGTTTTCCTCTTTCTGACTTACTTCATTCTGTATGACAGTCTCTAGATCCATCGCTGTCTCTACAAATGACCCGGTTTCATTCCTTTTTATGGCTGAGTAATATTCCATTTTATACATGTAGCACATCTTTATCCATTCATCTGTGTGTGGGCATTTAGGTTGCTTCCATTACCTGGCCTTTGTAAATAGTGCTGCAATGAACATTGTGGTGAATCTGCCTTTCTGATTTATGGTTTTCTTTGGGTATATGAGCAGAAGTGGGATTTCTGGATCAGATGGTAATTCTACTTCTAGATTTTTTAAGGAAACTCCATAGTGTTCTCCATAGTGACTGTATCAATTTACATTCCCACCAATAGTGGAAGAGGGCTCCTTTTGTCCACACCCTCCCCAGAATTTGTTGTTTGTAGATTTTCTGATGATGCCGATTCGAACAGGTGTTAGGTGATACCTCATTGTAGTTTTGATTTGCATTTCTATAATAATTAGTGCTCTTGAGCAGCTTTTCATGTGCGTCTTGGCCATCTCTGTGTCTTCTTTGAAGTAACGTCTCTTTAGATCTGCCCATTTTTATATTGGGTTGTTTGTTTTTTTTTAATATTAAGCTGCATGAGCTGTTTATATATATTGGAGATTAAACCTTTGTCCATTGATTCGTTTGCAACTATTTTCGCCCCTTTTGAGGGATGTCTTATTCCTTTCCCGTTTTTTTAACCAAAAAAGAAAAAAAGAAAAAGAAGTAGAAAACTAATGTGCGTAAAATATGCCTTTTGAAACGGTCGTTTTGAAATATGGACGTCCTTTGAATTTTTTGGTCGATATGTGACCCCAGAATTTGTTTTCAAGGCAGGTGTCATTTACAGGCCTGCAATGATTTTGAATATCAACTGACCATTAGCGCTGGGATTAAAGCTGCTGTTGTGTGAAACGGCCACAACGTGGCAGCAGTTCTCCCTTGCCAATTCTGGTTACTAGGGCAACAGAGCCTCAATGGAAGTCGTGTTCTAGATTGGAATTTAGAATGGAATGTGCCAGGAGAAAACCCCTCAAGTTTGTCTCCCTACTTCTTGTTCGTGTTTTTAATTTAATTTTTATTTTTTATTACAGCAAGTTTGATTACAATGTTTGGCTTGTTGTAGGTGTGGAAGATGTGGTTCTTTTATACATATACAGCTGTCGGTTTTTCCTGGGATCCTTTTCCCATGTACCTTATGACAGAATGTTGAGTAGTCTTTTGGTATTCCGTAGGTCTTTGGTGATTATATATGTCACCTGTGTTTGTATAAGTCTGTTAACCCCGATATCGTAATGAAACCAATCCTCACAACTTTCCATTGGTGAACCATAAGTTTGTTTAATGAATCTCTGATTGCCCTTCTCGGTGGAAATATCTGCCCTGGTATCCATTTTTAGGTAACACCTATAAGTGATATGATATGATATGTGTCTTTCACTTTCTGACTTACTACATGTCACGTGATTACCTCTAGACTCATCTACGGTGCTGCAAAAGGCATTGTGTCCTTTTTTTCCATGCCTTCTATTCTGACTTAGCGAGGTCCCTTTTCAACAATGTGCTTCCCTGCGGGTTGTGGATTACCTGACGTGGGCAGCCTTATCCTGCCGGCCGGCCCTCCCCAGGTGTGCCTGGTTGAGGTCAATATAAAGAGCGCTCCATGCAGCAATAGCCCCTGAAGCTGTGCCTGCCTCCATATTCTCTGCCCCGTCAGCAGTCTCGGGGCTGTGCTGGTGGGAGGGAGTGAGGGGCCACAATTTGTTGGTGGCCCGGTGTGAGTGGGGTTCTGCTGGCCTTTCTGAAGGAGTTTCCAGGCTGCCTCCTGTAAGGAGGAGGATGTGTCACCCATACCTTCCGCTGGAATTTCTCTACGGACAGAGGTGAGGAAGGAAAAAAGCAGTGGGGGCCGGGACAAGTGGGGTATCTCAGGCAGTACAATGGAAAGCTTCCGGAAGAGCGCCCGGGGCCAGGACCACCCTGGCTGGCCTGCAGGCACCAAGTTGGCCTGCGTGCTGTCGCTGGTGTGGCTCCATGGCCCTTCCTCTAGTCTTTCAAGCCCTTGTACATATTCAGGTGTTTTACCTGGGAAGAGTGGGAACAGTTCAGCAACAGCTGGCCTGGGGCTCAGCTCACCTTTGTTCAGAGATGCCTCGGCTCGGTCCCCCCGCTTTGCAATGAGGAAGCTCCTTGTGTGGGGTGTGGGTTGCTGCCTGTATGGGAGATGATTCCCCACCTCTGAACAATTTCAATATTGTTTACCGTTGGAGCAAGTGCCCTGATAGTGTTTTTCTCTGTATAACTGGTCGGTTCAGGTTTTTCTTCGTTTATGGTTCAAGTTAGCTTTTATTCCTCTTTTATGTATTTATAGATATAAGCATGGAAATAATTCATTCCTATAAATACATCTGTGTGAAGGGAAGAAATTTTTTCTGTTTTATTTTTTATTTTTATTTTTTTTATTTTATTTTTTTTCTTTTTGCGGTACGTGGGCCTCTCACTGCTGTGGCCTCTCCCGTTACGGAGCACAGGCTCCGGACGCGCAGGCCCAGCGGCCATGGCTCACGGGCCCAGCCGCTCCGCGGCATGTGGGATCCTCCCAGACCGGGGCACGAACCCGCGTCCCCTGCATCGGCAGGCGGTCTCTCAACCACTGCGCCACCAGGGAGGCCCCTGTTTTATTTTTAAATTTTATTTTTTATAATTTTGAAATTTAATTTTATTTACTTTTTTATACAGCTGGTTATTATTAGTTGTGTGTTTTATTCATATACTTGTATACAGGTCAATCTCAATCTCCCAACTCATCCCAACACCACCACCCCATGGCTTCCCACACTTGGTGTCCATACGTTTGTTCTCTACCTCTGTGTCTCTATTTCTTCCCTGCAAACCAGTTCATCTGTACAATTTTTTAGTTTCCACATATATGCATTAATATACAATATTTGTTTTCCCCTTTCTGACTTACTTCATTCTGTATGACAGTCTCTAGATCCATCGATGTCTCTACAAATGACCCAGATTCATTCCTTTTTATGGCCGAGTTATATTCCATTTTATATATGTACCCCATCTTTATCCATTCATCTGTCTTTGGGCGTTTAGGTTGCTTCCATTACCTGGCTATTGTAAATAGTGCTGCAATGAACATTGTGGTGTATGTGCCTTTTTGATTTATGGTTTTCTTTGGGTATATGCCCAGAAGTGGAATTGCTGGATCAGATGGTAATTCTATTTCTAGATTTTTTAAGGAAACTCCATAGTGTTCTCCATAGTGATTCTATCAATTTACATTCCCACCAATAGTGGAAGAGGGCTCCTTTTGTCCACACCCTCCCCAGAATTTGTTGTTTGTAGATTTTCTGATGATGCCGATTCTAACAGGTGTGAGGTGATACCTCATTGTAGTTTTGATTTGCATTTCTCTAATAATTAGTGCTCTTGAGCAGCTTCTCATGTGCGTCTTGGCCATCTCTGTGTCTTCTTTGAAGAAACGTCTCTTGAGATCTTCTGCCCATTTCTGTATTGGGAGGGTCGTGGGATGGTCAGGCTGTGTGCTGACGCACGTGTCAGTGCCAGCGTAAGGGCCAGGAGTAGGGTACAGCATAGGGTAACGTGTAGGGCTGGTGGTGGGTTTCCGTTCCGGGCTAGGGTTAGGGTTAGGGAACGGCAAGGTTTAGGGAACAGGTGAGCATAGGGACACGTGGGAGAGGCAGGCTACGTGTTGACAAACGTGTCAGTGCCAGCGTACAGGTCAGGAGTAAAGTATGAGTAGGGCTGGTTGTGGGTTTCCATTCCGCGCTAGGGTTAGGGTTAGGGAACGGCAAGGCTTAGGGCACAGCTGAGGGTACAGAAACGTGGGAGGGTCAGGCTATGTGCTGACGCACGGTTCTGTGCCAGTGTACGGGCCAGGATTAGGGGACGGAGTAGGGTAAGGTGTAGGGCTGTTGGTGGGTTTCTGTTCCAGCGTAGGGTTAGGTTTAGGGATCGGCAAGGCTTAGGGCACAGGTGAGGGTACGGAAACGAGGGAGAGGCACGCTACGTGCTGACACACGGGTCAGTGCCAGCGTACGCGCCAGAATTAGGGTACGGCGTAGGGTAAGGTGTAGGGCTGATGGTGGGTTTCTGTTCCAGGGTAGGGTTAGGGTTAGGGATCGGCAAGGCTTAGGGCACAGGTGAGGGTATGGAAACATGGGAGTGGCAGGCTACGTGCTTACACAAGGGTCAGTTCCAGTGTACGGCCCAGGAGTAGGGTACGGCGTAGGGTAAGGTGTAGGGCTGGTGGTGGGTTTCCGTTCCCAGCTAGGGTTAGGGTTAGGGAATGGCAAGGCTTAGGGCACAGGTGAGGGTATGGAAACGTGGGAGGGTCATGCTACATGCTGACACACGTGTCAGTGCCAGCGTATGGGCCAGTCTTAGGCTACGGCGTAGGGAAAGGTGTAGGGCTGGTGGTGGGCTTCCTTTCCGGGCTAGGGTTAGGGTTAGGGAACGGCAAGTCTTAGGGAACAGGTGCGGGTACGGAAACTTTGGAGAGTCAGGCTATGTGCTGACGCACGGGTCAGTGCCAGTGTACGGGCCAGGAGTAGTGTACGTCGTAGGGTAAGGTGTAGGGCTGGTGGTGGGTTTCCGTTCTGGGCTAGGGTTAGGGTTAGGGAACGGCAAGGTTTAGGGCACACGTGAGGGTATTGAAACGTGTTAGGCTCAGGGTACGTGTTGACGCACGGGTTAGTGTGAACGTACAGATGAGGATTATGGTGCGGCATAGGGTAAAGTGTATGGTTGGTGGTAGGTTTCCGTTTCAGGCTAGGGTTAGTGTTAGGGAACGGCAAGGTTTTGGGCACAGATGAGGGTATGGAAACGTGTTAGTGTCAGGGTACGTGTTGACATATGGATTAGCATTAGGGTACGGCTTAGGGTAAGGTGTAGGCTTGGTGGTAGGTTTCCATTGTGGTCTAGGGTTAGGGTTAGGGAATGGCAAGGTTTAGGTCACAGGTGAAGGTATGGAAACGTGTTAGGGTCAGGGTAAGTGTTGACGCATGTGTTAGTGTCAGCGTACGGAGTAGGTTTATGGTCCTTCGTAGGTTAAGGTCTAGGGTTGGTGGTAGGTTTCCGTTCCAGGCTAGGGTTAGTGTTATGGAACGGCAAGGTTTAGGGCATAGGTGAGGGTACGGAAATGTGTTAGGGTCAGGGTACGTGTTGACGCTCGGATTATGATTAGGGTATGGCGTAGAGTAACGTGTAGGGTTGTTGGTAGGTTTCCGTTTTGGGCTAGGGTTAGGGTTAGGCAACGGCACGGTTTAGGGCACAGGTGAGGAAACGGAAAAGTGTTAGGGTCAGTGTACGTGTTGACGCACGGGTTAGTGTCAGTGTACGGATTAGGATTAGGGTACCGTGTAGGGTATGCTGTACGGTTTGTGGTAGTTTTCCATTCTGGGCTAGGGTTAGTGTTAGGGTACGGCAAGGTTTAGGGTACAGGTGACGGAACAGAAACGTGTTAGGGTCATGATACATGTTGATACATGGAATAGTGTCATCATACGCATTAGGATTAGGGTACGGCGTAGGGTAAGGTGTACGGAGGGCGGTAGGTTTCCATTCCGTTGTAGGGTTAGGGTTAGCGAATTGCAAGGTTTTGGGCACAGGTGATGGTACAGAAATGTGTTAGGTTCAGGGTACGTGTTGACTCACGGGTTAGTGTCAGCATACGCATGAGGATTAGGGTACCGCATAGAGTAAGGTGTAGGGTTGGTGGTACGTTTCCGTTCCAGTCTAGGGTTATGTTTAGGGACCGGCAAAGTTTAGGGCACAGGTGAGGGTACGAAACGTGTTAGGGTCAGGGTATGTGTTGATGCACAGGTTAGTGTCAGCATATGAATTAGGATTAGGGTACGGCGTAAGGTAAGGTGTAGGGTTGGTTGTAGGTTTCCGTTCCGGGCTAGGGTTAGGGTTAGGGAACGGCAAGGTTTATGGCAGAGGTGAGGGTACGGAAGTGTGTTAGGGTCAGGGTACGTGTTGATGTATGAATTAGGATTAGGGTACTGCTTAGGGTAAGGTGTAGGGCTGATGGTAGGTTTCCGTTCCGGGCTAAGGTTAAGGATAGGCAACGACAAGTTTTAGGGCACAGCTGAGGGTATGGAAACGTGTTAGGGTCAGGGTACGTGTTGACTCACTGGTTAGTGCCAGCGTACGGATTAGGATTAGTGTACGGCATAGATAAGGTGTAGGGATGGTGGTAGGATTCCGTTCCGGGCTATGGTTAGGGTTAGGGAAAGTCAAGGTTTCTATTTCTAGTTCTTTTAAGGAAACTCCATACTGTTCTCCATAGTGACTGTATCAATTTACATTCCCACCATAGTGGAAGAGGGCTCCTTTTGTCCACACCCTCCCCAGAATTACTTTGTAGATTTTCTGATGATGCCGATTCTAACAGGTGTGAGGTGATACCTCATTGTAGTTTTGATTTGCATTTCTCTAATAATTAGTGCTGTTGAGCAGCTTTTCATGTGCCTCTTGGCCATCTCTGTGTCTTCTTTGAATAAACGTCTCTTTAGATCTTCTGCCCATTTTTGTATTGGGTTGTTTGTTTTTTTAATAAGCTGCATGAGCTGTTTATATATATTGGAGATTAAACCTTTGTCCATTGATTCGTTTGCAACTATTTTCGCCCCTTCTGAGGGACGCCTTTTTCCATTCCCGTGTTTTTAACCAAAAAAGAAAGAAAGAAAAAGAAGCAGAACACTAATGTGCATAAAATATGCCTTTTGAAGCGGTCGTTTTGAAATATGGACGTCCTTTAAATTTTTTGGTCGATATGTGACCCCAGGATTTGTTTTCAGGGCAGGTGTCATTTACAGGCCTGCAATGATTTTGAATATCAACTGACCATGAGCGCTGGGATTAAAGCTGCTGTTGTGTGAAACGGCCACAAGGTGGCAGCAGTTCTCCCTTACCAATTCTGGATACTAGGGCAACAGAGCCTCAATGGAAGTCGTGTTCTACATTGGAATTTAGAATGGAATGTGACAGGAGAAAGCCCCTCAAGTTTGTCTCCCTACTTCTTGTTCGTGTTTTTAATTTAATATTTTATTTTTTATTACAGCAAGTTTGATTACAATGTTTGGCTTGTTGTAGGTGTGGAAGATGTGGTTCTTTTACACATATACAGATGTCTGTTCTTCCTGGGATCCTTTTCCCATGTACGTTATGACAGAATGTTGAGTAGTCTTTTGGTATTCCGTAGGTCTTTGGTGATTATATATGTCACCGGTGTTTGTATAAGTCTGTGAACCCTGATATCGTAATGAAACCAATCCTCACACCTTTCCATTGGTGAACCATAAGTTTGTTTAATGAATCTCTGATTGCCCTTCTCGGTGGAAATATATGCCCTGTTATCCATTTTTAGGTAACACCTATAAGTGATATGATATGATATGTGTCTTTCACTTTCTCACTTACTGCAAGTCACGTGATTACCTCTAGACTCATCTACGGTGGTGCAAATGGCATTGTGTTGTTTTTTTCCTTGGCTTCTCTTCTGCCTTAGCGAGGTCCATTTTCAACAATGTGATTCCCTGAGTGTTGTGGATTAGCTCACCTGGGCAGCCTTACCCTGCCTCCCGGCCCTCCCCAGGTGTGCCTGGTTGAGGTCAATATAAACAGCGCTCCAGGCAGCAATAGCCCCTGAAGCTGTTCCTGAATCCATATTCTCTGCCCCGTCAGCAGTCTCGGGGCTGTGCTGGTGGGAGGGAATGAGGTGCCACAGATTTGTTGGTGGCCCGGTGTGAGTGGGGTTCTCCTGGCCTTTCTGCAGTAGTTGCCAAGCTGCCTGCTGTAAAGAAGAGTATGTGTCACCCATACCTTCTGCTGGAATTTCTCTCCGGACAGAGGTGAGGAAGGAAAAAAGCAGTGGGGGCCGGGACAGGTGGGGTATCTCAGGCAGGACAATGGAAAGCTTCCGGAAGAGCGCCCGGGGCCAGGACCACCCTGGCTGGCCTGCAGGCACCAAGTTGGCCTGCGTGCTGTCGCTGTTGTGGCTCCACGGCCCTTCCTCTAGTCTTTCAAGCCCTTGTACATATTCAGTTGTTTTACCTGGGAAGGGTGGGAACAGTTCAGCAACAGCTGGCCTGCAGCTCAGCTCACCTTTTTTTAGAGATGCCTCGGCTCGGTCCCCCAGCTTTGCCATGAGGATGCTCCTTGTGTGGGGTGTGGGTTGCTGGCTGTATGGGGATGATTTCCCACCTCTGACCAATTTCAGAATTGTTTGCCGCTGGAGCAAGTGCCCTGATAGGGTTTTCCTCTGTATAACTGGAGGGTTCAGGTTTTTTTCCTTTTATGGTTCAAGTTAGATTTTATTCCTCTTTTATATATTTATAGATATAAGCATGGAAATAATTCATTCCTATAAATACATCTGTGTGAAGGGAAGAACTTTTTTCTGTTTTATATTTAAATTTTATTTTTTAAGATTTTGAAATTTAATTTTATTTACTTTTATATACAGCAGGTTATTATTAGTTATGTATTTTATGCATATACATGTATACAGGTCAATCTCAAACTCCCAACTCATCCCAGCACCACCACCCCATGGCTTCCCACACTTGGTGTCCATATGTTTGTTCTCTACCTCTGTGTCTCTATTTCTTCCCTGCAAACCAGTTCATCTGTACCATTTTTTAGGTTCCACATATAAGCATTAATATACAATACTTGTTTTCCTCTTTCTGACCTACTTCATTCTGTATGACAGCCTCTAGATCCATCGATGTCTCTACAAAAGACCCAGTTTCATTCCTTTTTATGGTTGAGTAATATTCCATTTTATACATGTCCCACATCTTTATCCATTCATCTGTGTGAGGGCATTTAGGTTGCTTCCATTACCTGGCCTTTGTAAATAGTGCTGCAATGAACATTGTGGTGAATGTGCCTTTTTGATTTATGGTTTTCTCTGGGTCTATTCCCAGAAGTGGGATTGCAGGATCAGATGGTAATTCTATTTCTAGTTTTTTTAAGGAAACTCCATAGTGTTCTCCATAGTGACTGTATCAATTTACATTCCCACCAATAGTGGAAGAGGGATCCTTTTGTCCACACCCTCCCCAGAATTTGTTGTTTGTAGATTTTCTGATGATGCCGATTCTAACAGGTGTGAGGTGATACCTCATTGTAGTTTCGATTTGCATTTCTCAAATAATTAGTGCTCTTCAGCAGCTTTTCATGTGCGTCTTGGCCATCTCTGTGTCGTCTTTGAAGAAACGTCTCTTTAGATCTACTGCCCATTTTTGTATTGGGTTTTTTGTTTTTTTTAATATTAAGCTGCTTTAGCTGTTTATATATTGGAGATTAAACCTTTGTCCATTGATTCGTTTTCAACGATTTTCGCCCATTCTGAGGGATGCCTTTTTCCATTCCCGTTTTTTTAACTAAAAAGTAAAGAAACAAAAAGAAGAAGAACACTAATGTGCGTAAAATATGGCTTTTGAAACGGTCGTTTTGAAATATGGTCGTCCTTTGAATTTTTTGGTCGATATGTGACCCCAGGATTTGTTTTCAGGGCAGGTGTCATTTACCGGCCTGCAATGATTTTGAATATCAACTGACCATTAGCGCTGGGATTAAAGCTGCTGTTGTGTGAAACGGCCACAAGGTGGCAGCAGTTCTCCCATACCAATTCTGGTTACTAGGGAAACAGAGCCTCAATGGAAGTCGTGTTCTAGATTGGAATTTAGAATGGAATGTGCCAGGAGAAAGCCCCACAAGTTTGTCTCCCTACTTCTTGTTCGTGTTTTTAATTTAATTTTTATTTTTTATTACAGCAAGTTTGATTACAATGTTTGGCTTGTTGGAGGTGTGGAAGATGTGGTTCTTTTACAAATATACAGATGTCGGTTTTTCCTGGGATCCTTTTCCCATGTACGTTATGACAGAATGATGAGTAGTCTTTTAGTATTCCGTAGGTCTTTGGTGATTATATATGTCACCTGTGTTTGTATAAGTCTGTTAACCCCGATATCATAATGAAACCAATGCTCACACCTTTCCATTGGTGAACCATAAGTTTGTTTAATGAATCTCTAATTGCCCTTCTCGGTGGAAATATCTGCCCTGGTATCCATTTTTAGGTAACACCTATAAGTGATATGATATGATATGTGTCTTTCACTTTCTGACTTACTACATGTCACGTGATTACCTCTAGACTCATCTACGGTGCTGCAAAAGGCATTGTGTCCTTTTTTTCCTTGCCTTCTATTCTGACTTAGCGAGGTCCCTTTTCAACAATGTGATTCCCTGCGGGTTGTGGATTAGATGACGTGGGCAGCCTTATCCTGCCGGCCGGCCTTCCCAAGG
The DNA here is from genome assembly GCF_964165515.1 of Mesoplodon bidens. Classification (NCBI taxonomy): domain Eukaryota; kingdom Metazoa; phylum Chordata; class Mammalia; order Artiodactyla; family Ziphiidae; genus Mesoplodon; species Mesoplodon bidens. The sequence continues at coordinate 19,035 of NW_027672592.1, read as the reverse complement.
TGTGCCTGGTTGAGGTCAATATAAACAGCGCTCCATGCAGCAATAGCCCCTGAAGCTGTACATGCCTCCATATTCTCTGCCCCGTGAGCAGTCTCGGGGCTGTGCTGGTGTGAGGGAGTGAGGGGCCACAGCTTTGTTGGTGGCCCGGTGTGAGTGGGGTTCTGCTGGCCTTTCTGCAGGAGATGCCAGGCTGCCTCCTGTAAAGAGGAGGATGTGTCACCCATACAATCCGCTGGAATTTCTCTCCGGACTGAGGTGACGAAGGAAAAAAGCAGTGGGGGCCGGGACAGGGTGGGTATCTCAGGCAGGACAATGGAAAGCTTCTGGAAGAGCGCCCGTGGCCAGTACCACCCTGGCTGGCCTGCAGGCACCAAGTTGGCCTGCCTGCTGTCGCTGGTGTGGCTCCATGGCCCTTCGTCTAGTCTTTCAAGCCCATGTACATATTCAGGTGTTTTACCTGGGAAGGGTGGGAACAGTTCAGCAGCAGCTGACCTGGGGCTCAGCTCACCTTTATTCAGAGATGCTTCGGCTCGGTCACCCAGCTTTGCAATGAGGACGCTCCTTGTGTGGGGTGTGTGTTGATGGCTGTATGGGTGATGATTCCCCACCTCTGACCAATTTCAATATTGTTTACCGTTGGAACAAGTGCCCTGATAGGGGTTTCCTCTGTATAACTGGTGGGTTCAGGTTTTTCTTCTTTTATGGTTCACGTTAGCTTTTATTCCTCTTTTATGTATTTATAGATATAAGCATGGAAATAATACTTTCCTATAAATTCATCTGTGTGAAGGGAAGACCTTTTTTCTGTATTATTTTTAAATTTTATTTTTTAAAATTTTGAAATTTAATTTTATTTATTTTTTTATACAACAGCTTATTATTAGTTATGTATTTTATGCATATACATGTATGCAGGTCAATCCCAATCTCCCAAGTCATCCCACCACCACCACCGCATGGCTTTCCACAGTTGGTGTCCATACGTTTGTTCTCTACATCTGTGTCTCTATTTATTCCCTGCAAACCAGTTCCTCTGTAAAATTTCGTAGGTTCCACATATATGCATTAATATACAATATTTGTTTTCCTCTTTCTGACTTACTTCATTCTGTATGACAGTCTCTAGATCCATCGCTGTCTCTACAAATGACCCGGTTTCATTCCTTTTTATGGCTGAGTAATATTCCATTTTATACATGTAGCACATCTTTATCCATTCATCTGTGTGTGGGCATTTAGGTTGCTTCCATTACCTGGCCTTTGTAAATAGTGCTGCAATGAACATTGTGGTGAATCTGCCTTTCTGATTTATGGTTTTCTTTGGGTATATGAGCAGAAGTGGGATTGCTGGATCAGATGGTAATTCTACTTCTAGATTTTTTAAGGAAACTCCATAGTGTTCTCCATAGTGACTGTATCAATTTACATTCCCACCAATAGTGGAAGAGGGCTCCTTTTGTCCACACCCTCCCCAGAATTTGTTGTTTGTAGATTTTCTGATGATGCCGATTCGAACAGGTGTGAGGTGATACCTCATTGTAGTTTTGATTTGCATTTCTCTAATAATTAGTGCTCTTGAGCAGCTTTTCATGTGCGTCTTGGCCATCTCTGTGTCTTCTTTGAAGTAACGTCTCTTTAGATCTGCCCATTTTTATATTGGGTTGTTTGTTTTTTTTAATATTAAGCTGCATGAGCTGTTTATATATATTGGAGATTAAACCTTTGTACATTGATTCGTTTGCAACTATTTTCGCCCCTTTTGAGGGATGTCTTTTTCCTTTCCCGTTTTTTTAACCAAAAAAGAAAAAAAGAAAAAGAAGTAGAAAACTAATGTGCGTAAAATATGCCTTTTGAAATGGTCGTTTTGAAATATGGACGTCCTTTGAATTTTTTGGTCGATATGTGACCCCAGAATTTGTTTTCAGGGCAGGTGTCATTTACAGGCCTGCAATGATTTTGAATATCATCTGACCATTAGCGCTGGGATTAAAGCTGCTGTTGTGTGAAACGGCCACAACGTGGCAGCAGTTCTCCCTTGCCAATTCTGGTTACTAGGGCAACAGAGCCTCAATGGAAGTCGTGTTCTAGATTGGAATTTAGAATGGAATGTGCCAGGAGAAAACCCCTCAAGTTTGTCTCCCTACTTCTTGTTCGTGTTTTTAATTTAATTTTTATTTTTTATTACAGCAAGTTTGATTACAATGTTTGGCTTTTTGTAGGTGTGGAAGATGTGGTTCTTTTATACATATACAGCTGTCGGTTTTTCCTGGAATCCTTTTCCCATGTACCTTATGACAGAATGTTGAGTAGTCTTTTGGTATTCCGTAGGTCTTTGGTGATTATATATGTCACCTGTGTTTGTATAAGTCTGTTAACCCCGATATCGTAATGAAACCAATCCTCACAACTTTCCATTGGTGAACCATAAGTTTGTTTAATGAATCTCTGATTGCCCTTCTCGGTGGAAATATCTGCCCTGGTATCCATTTTTAGGTAACACCTATAAGTGATATGATATGATATGTGTCTTTCACTTTCTGACTTACTACATGTCACGTGATTACCTCTAGACTCATCTACGGTGCTGCAAAAGGCATTGTGTCCTTTTTTCCCATGCCTTCTATTCTGACTTAGCGAGGTCCCTTTTCAACAATGTGCTTCCCTGCGGGTTGTGGATTACCTGACGTGGGCAGCCTTATCCTGCCGGCCGGCCCTCCCCAGGTGTGCCTGGTTGAGGTCAATATAAAGAGCGCTCCATGCAGCAATAGCCCCTGAAGCTGTGCCTGCCTCCATATTCTCTGCCCCGTCAGCAGTCTCGGGGCTGTGCTGGTGGGAGGGAGTGAGGGGCCACAACTTTGTTGGTGGCCCGGTGTGAGTGGGGTTCTGCTGGCCTTTCTGAAGGAGTTTCCAGGCTGCCTCCTGTAAGGAGGAGGATGTGTCACCCATACCTTCCGCTGGAATTTCTCTACGGACAGAGGTGAGGAAGGAAAAAAGCAGTGGGGGCCGGGACAAGTGGGGTATCTCAGGCAGTACAATGGAAAGCTTCCGGAAGAGCGCCCGGGGCCAGGACCACCCTGGCTGGCCTGCAGGCACCAAGTTGGCCTGCGTGCTGTCGCTGGTGTGGCTCCACGGCCCTTCCTCTAGTCTTTCAAGCCCTTGTACATATTCAGGTGTTTTACCTGGGAAGAGTGGGAACAGTTCAGCAACAGCTGGCCTGGGGCTCAGCTCACCTTTGTTCAGAGATGCCTCGGCTCGGTCCCCCCGCTTTGCAATGAGGAAGCTCCTTGTGTGGGGTGTGGGTTGCTGCCTGTATGGGAGATGATTCCCCACCTCTGAACAATTTCAATATTGTTTACCGTTGGAGCAAGTGCCCTGATAGTGTTTTTCTCTGTATAACTGGTCGGTTCAGGTTTTTCTTCGTTTATGGTTCAAGTTAGCTTTTATTCCTCTTTTATGTATTTATAGATATAAGCATGGAAATAATTCATTCCTATAAATACATCTGTGTGAAGGGAAGAACTTTTTTCTGTTTTATTTTTTATTTTTATTTATTTTATTTTTTTTTCTTTTTGTGGTACGTGGGCCTCTCACTGCTGTGGCCTCTCCCGTTACGGAGCACAGGCTCCGGACGCGCAGGCCCAGCGGCCATGGCTCACGGGCCCAGCCGCTCCGCGGCATGTGGGATCCTCCCAGACCGGGGCACGAACCCGCGTCCCCTGCATCGGCAGGCGGACTCTCAACCACTGCGCCACCAGGGAGGCCCCTGTTTTATTTTTAAATTTTATTTTTTATAATTTTGAAATTTAATTTTATTTACTTTTTTATACAGCTGGTTATTATTAGTTGTGTGTTTTATTCATATACATGTATACAGGTCAATCTCAATCTCCCAACTCATCCCACCACCACCACCCCATGGCTTCCCACACTTGGTGTCCATACGTTTGTTCTCTACCTCTGTGTCTCTATTTCTTCCCTGCAAACCAGTTCATCTGTACAATTTTTTAGTTTCCACATATATGCATTAATATACAATATTTGTTTTCCCCTTTCTGACTTACTTCATTCTGTATGACAGTCTCTAGATCCATCGATGTCTCTACAAATGACCCAGATTCATTCCTTTTTATGGCCGAGTTATATTCCATTTTATATATGTACCCCATCTTTATCCATTCATCTGTCTTTGGGCGTTTAGGTTGCTTCCATTACCTGGCTATTGTAAATAGTGCTGCAATGAACATTGTGGTGTATGTGCCTTTTTGATTTATGGTTTTCTTTGGGTATATGCCCAGAAGTGGAATTGCTGGATCAGATGGTAATTCTATTTCTAGATTTTTTAAGGAAACTCCATAGTGTTCTCCATAGTGACTCTATCAATTTACATTCCCACCAATAGTGGAAGAGGGCTCCTTTTGTCCACACCCTCCCCAGAATTTGTTGTTTGTAGATTTTCTGATGATGCCGATTCTAACAGGTGTGAGGTGATACCTCATTGTAGTTTTGATTTGCATTTCTCTAATAATTAGTGCTCTTGAGCAGCTTCTCATGTGCGTCTTGGCCATCTCTGTGTCTTCTTTGAAGAAACGTCTCTTGAGATCTTCTGCCCATTTCTGTATTGGGAGGGTCGTGGGATGGTCAGGCTGTGTGCTGACGCACGTGTCAGTGCCAGCGTAAGGGCCAGGAGTAGGGTACAGCATAGGGTAACGTGTAGGGCTGGTGGTGGGTTTCCGTTCCGGGCTAGGGTTAGGGTTAGGGAACGGCAAGGTTTAGGGAACAGGTGAGCATAGGGACACGTGGGAGAGGCAGGCTACGTGTTGACAAACGTGTCAGTGCCAGCGTACAGGTCCGGAGTAAAGTATGGTGTAGGGCTGGTTGTGGGTTTCCATTCCGCGCTAAGGTTAGGGTTAGGGAACGGCAAGGCTTAGGGCACAGCTGAGGGTACAGAAACGTGGGAGGGTCAGGCTATGTGCTGACGCACGGTTCAGTGCCAGTGTACGGGCCAGGATTAGGGTACGGAGTAGGGTAAGGTGTAGGGCTGTTGGTGGGTTTCTGTTCCAGCGTAGGGTTAGGGTTAGGGATCGGCAAGGCTTAGGGCACAGGTGAGGGTACGGAAACGAGGGAGAGGCACGCTACGTGCTGACACACGGGTCAGTGCCAGCGTACGCGCCAGAATTAGGGTACGGCGTAGGGTAAGGTGTAGGGCTGATGGTGGGTTTCTGTTCCAGGGTAGGGTTAGGGTTAGGGATCGGCAAGGCTTAGGGCACAGGTGAGGGTATGGAAACATGGGAGTGGCAGGCTACGTGCTTACACAAGGGTCAGTTCCAGTGTACGGCCCAGGAGTAGGGTACGGCGTAGGGTAAGGTGTAGGGCTGGTGGTGGGTTTCCGTTCCCAGCTAGGGTTAGGGTTAGGGAATGGCAAGGCTTAGGGCACAGGTGAGGGTATGGAAACGTGGGAGGGTCATGCTACATGCTGACACACGTGTCAGTGACAGCGTATGGGCCAGTCGTAGGCTACGGCGTAGGGAAAGGTGTAGGGCTGGTGGTGGGCTTCCTTTCCGGGCTAGAGTTAGGGTTAGGGAACGGCAAGTCTTAGGGAACAGGTGCGGGTACGGAAACGTGGGAGAGTCAGGCTATGTGCTGACGCACGGGTCAGTGCCAGTGTACGGGCCAGGAGTAGTGTACGTCGTAGGGTAAGGTGTAGGGCTGGTGGTGGGTTTCCGTTCTGGGCTAGGGTTAGGGTTAGGGAACGGCAAGGTTTAGGGCACACGTGAGGGTATTGAAACGTGTTAGGCTCAGGGTACGTGTTGACGCACGGGTTAGTGTGAACGTACAGATGAGGATTATGGTGCGGCATAGGGTAAAGTGTATGGTTGGTGGTAGGTTTCCGTTTCAGGCTAGGGTTAGTGTTAGGGAACGGCAAGGTTTTGGGCACAGATGAGGGTATGGAAACGTGTTAGTGTCAGGGTACGTGTTGACATATGGATTAGCATTAGGGTACGGCTTAGGGTAAGGTGTAGGCTTGGTGGTAGGTTTCCATTGTGGTCTAGGGTTAGGGTTAGGGAATGGCAAGGTTTAGGTCACAGGTGAAGGTACGGAAACGTGTTAGGGTCAGGGTAAGTGTTGACGCATGTGTTAGTGTCAGCGTACGGAGTAGGTTTATGGTCCTTCGTAGGTTAAGGTCTAGGGTTGGTGGTAGGTTTCCGTTCCAGGCTAGGGTTAGTGTTATGGAACGGCAAGGTTTAGGGCATAGGTGAGGGTACGGAAATGTGTTAGGGTCAGGGTACGTGTTGACGCTCGGATTATGATTAGGGTATGGCGTAGAGTAACGTGTATGGTTGGTGGTAGGTTTCCGTTTTGGGCTAGGGTTAGGGTTAGGCAACGGCACGGTTTAGGGCACAGGTGAGGAAACGGAGAAGTGTTAGGGTCAGTGTACGTGTTGACGCACGGGTTAGTGTCAGTGTACGGATTAGGATTAGGGTACCGTGTCGGGTATGCTGTACGGTTTGTGGTAGTTTTCCATTCTGGGCTAGGGTTAGTGTTAGGGTACGGCAAGGTTTAGGGTACAGGTAACGGAACAGAAACGTGTTAGGGTCATGATACATGTTGATACATGGAATAGTGTCATCATACGCATTAGGATTAGGGTACGGCGTAGGGTAAGGTGTACGGAGGGCGGTAGGTTTCCATTCCGTTGTAGGGTTAGGGTTAGCGAATTGCAAGGTTTTGGGCACAGGTGATGGTACAGAAATGTGTTAGGTTCAGGGTACGTGTTGACTCACGGGTTAGTGTCAGCATACGCATGAGGATTAGGGTACCGCATAGAGTAAGGTGTAGGGTTGGTGGTACGTTTCCGTTCCAGTCTAGGGTTATGTTTAGGGACCGGCAAAGTTTAGGGCACAGGTGAGGGTACGAAACGTGTTAGGGTCAGGGTATGTGTTGATGCACAGGTTAGTGTCAGCATATGAATTAGGATTAGGGTATGGCGTAAGGTAAGGTGTAGGGTTGGTTGTAGGTTTCCGTTCCGGGCTAGGGTTAGGGTTAGGGAACGGCAAGGTTTATGGCAGAGGTGAGGGTACGGAAGCGTGTTAGGGTCAGGGTACGTGTTGATGTATGAATTAGGATTAGGGTACTGCTTAGGGTAAGGTGTAGGGCTGATGGTAGGTTTCCGTTCCGGGCTAAGGTTAAGGATAGGCAACGACAAGTTTTAGGGCACAGCTGAGGGTATGGAAACGTGTTAGGGTCAGGGTACGTGTTGACTCACTGGTTAGTGCCAGCGTACGGATTAGGATTAGTGTACGGCATAGATAAGGTGTAGGGATGGTGGTAGGATTCCGTTCCGGGCTATGGTTAGGGTTAGGGAAAGTCAAGGTTTCTATTTCTAGTTCTTTTAAGGAAACTCCATACTGTTCTCCATAGTGACTGTATCAATTTACATTCCCACCATAGTGGAAGAGGGCTCCTTTTGTCCACACCCTCCCCAGAATTTGTTTGTAGATTTTCTGAAGATGCCGATTCTAACAGGTGTGAGGTGATACCTCATTGTAGTTTTGATTTGCATTTCTCTAATAATTAGTGCTGTTGAGCAGCTTTTCATGTGCCTCTTGGCCATCTCTGTGTCTTCTTTGAATAAACGTCTCTTTAGATCTTCTGCCCATTTTTGTATTGGGTTGTTTGTTTTTTTAATAAGCTGCATGAGCTGTTTATATATATTGGAGATTAAACCTTTGTCCATTGATTCGTTTGCAACTATTTTCGCCCCTTCTGAGGGACGCCTTTTTCCATTCCCGTGTTTTTAACCAAAAAAGAAAGAAAAAGAAGCAGAACACTAATGTGCATAAAATATGCCTTTTGAAGCGGTCGTTTTGAAATATGGACGTCCTTTAAATTTTTTGGTCGATATGTGACCCCAGGATTTGTTTTCAGGGCAGGTGTCATTTACAGGCCTGCAATGATTTTGAATATCAACTGACCATGAGCGCTGGGATTAAAGCTGCTGTTGTGTGAAACGGCCACAAGGTGGCAGCAGTTCTCCCTTACCAATTCTGGATACTAGGGCAACAGAGCCTCAATGGAAGTCGTGTTCTACATTGGAATTTAGAATGGAATGTGACAGGAGAAAGCCCCTCAAGTTTGTCTCCCTACTTCTTGTTCGTGTTTTTAATTTAATTTTTTATTTTTTATTACAGCAAGTTTGATTACAATGTTTGGCTTGTTGTAGGTGTGGAAGATGTGGTTCTTTTACACATATACAGATGTCTGTTTTTCCTGGGATCCTTTTCCCATGTACGTTATGACAGAATGTTGAGTAGTCTTTTGGTATTCCGTAGGTCTTTGGTGATTATATATGTCACCGGTGTTTGTATAAGTCTGTGAACCCTGATATCGTAATGAAACCAATCCTCACACCTTTCCATTGGTGAACCATAAGTTTGTTTAATGAATCTCTGATTGCCCTTCTCGGTGGAAATATATGCCCTGTTATCCATTTTTAGGTAACACCTATAAGTGATATGATATGATATGTGTCTTTCACTTTCTCACTTACTGCAAGTCACGTGATTACCTCTAGACTCATCTACGGTGGTGCAAATGGCATTGTGTTGTTTTTTTCCTTGGCTTCTCTTCTGCCTTAGCGAGGTCCATTTTCAACAATGTGATTCCCTGAGTGTTGTGGATTAGCTCACCTGGGCAGCCTTACCCTGCCTCCCGGCCCTCCCCAGGTGTGCCTGGTTGAGGTCAATATAAACAGCGCTCCAGGCAGCAATAGCCCCTGAAGCTGTTCCTGAATCCATATTCTCTGCCCCGTCAGCAGTCTCGGGGCTGTGCTGGTGGGAGGGAATGAGGTGCCACAGATTAGTTGGTGGCCCGGTGTGAGTGGGGTTCTCCTGGCCTTTCTGCAGTAGTTGCCAAGCTGCCTGCTGTAAAGAAGAGGATGTGTCACCAATACCTTCTGCTGGAATTTCTCTCCGGACAGAGGTGAGGAAGGAAAAAAGCAGTGGGGGCCGGGACAGGTGGGGTATCTCAGGCAGGACAATGGAAAGCTTCCGGAAGAGCGCCCGGGGCCAGGACCACCCTGGCTGGCCTGCAGGCACCAAGTTGGCCTGCGTGCTGTCGCTGTTGTGGCTCCACGGCCCTTCCTCTTGTCTTTCAAGCCCTTGTACATATTCAGTTGTTTTACCTGGGAAGGGTGGGAACAGTTCAGCAACAGCTGGCCTGCGGCTCATCTCACCTTTTTTTAGAGATGCCTCGGCTCGGTCCCCCAGCTTTGCCATGAGGATGCTCCTTGTGTGGGGTGTGGGTTGCTGGCTGTATGGGGATGATTTCCCTCCTCTGACCAATTTCAGAATTGTTTGCCGCTGGAGCAAGTGCCCTGATAGGGTTTTCCTCTGTATAACTGGAGGGTTCAGGTTTTTTTCCTTTTATGGTTCAAGTTAGATTTTATTCCTCTTTTATATATTTATAGATATAAGCATGGAAATAATTCATTCCTATAAATACATCTGTGTGAAGGGAAGAACTTTTTTCTGTTTTATATTTAAATTTTATTTTTTAAGATTTTGAAATTTAATTTTATTTACTTTTATATACAGCAGGTTATTATTAGTTATGTATTTTATGCATATACATGTATACAGGTCAATCTCAAACTCCCAACTCATCCCAGCACCACCACCCCATGGCTTCCCACACTTGGTGTCCATACGTTTGTTCTCTACCTCTGTGTCTCTATTTCTTCCCTGCAAACCAGTTCATCTGTACCATTTTTTAGGTTCCACATATAAGCATTAATATACAATATTTGTTTTCCTCTTTCTGACCTACTTCATTCTGTATGACAGCCTCTAGATCCATCGATGTCTCTACAAAAGACCCAGTTTCATTCCTTTTTATGGTTGAGTAATATTCCATTTTATACATGTCCCACATCTTTATCCATTCATCTGTGTGAGGGCATTTAGGTTGCTTCCATTACCTGGCCTTTGTAAATAGTGCTGCAATGAACATTGTGGTGAATGTGCCTTTTTGATTTATGGTTTTCTCTGGGTCTATTCCCAGAAGTGGGATTGCAGGATCAGATGGTAATTCTATTTCTAGTTTTTTTAAGGAAACTCCATAGTGTTCTCCATAGTGACTGTATCAATTTACATTCCCACCAATAGTGGAAGAGGGATCCTTTTGTCCACACCCTCCCCAGAATTTGTTGTTTGTAGATTTTCTGATGATGCCGATTCTAACAGGTGTGAGGTGATACCTCATTGTAGTTTCGATTTGCATTTCTCAAATAATTAGTGCTCTTCAGCAGCTTTTCATGTGCGTCTTGGCCATCTCTGTGTCGTCTTTGAAGAAACGTCTCTTTAGATCTACTGCCCATTTTTGTATTGGGTTTTTTGTTTTTTTTAATATTAAGCTGCATTAGCTGTTTATATATTGGAGATTAAACCTTTGTCCATTGATTCGTTTTCAACGATTTTCGCCCATTCTGAGGGATGCCTTTTTCCATTCCCGTTTTTTTAACTAAAAAGTAAAGAAACAAAAAGAAGAAGAACACTAATGTGCGTAAAATATGGCTTTTGAAACGGTCGTTTTGAAATATGGTCGTCCTTTGAATTTTTTGGTCGATATGTGACCCCAGGATTTGTTTTCAGGGCAGGTGTCATTTACCGGCCTGCAATGATTTTGAATATCAACTGACCATTAGCGCTGGGATTAAAGCTGCTGTTGTGTGAAACGGCCACAAGGTGGCAGCAGTTCTCCCATACCAATTCTGGTTACTAGGGAAACAGAGCCTCAATGGAAGTCGTGTTCTAGATTGGAATTTAGAATGGAATGTGCCAGGAGAAAGCCCCTCAAGTTTGTCTCCCTACTTCTTGTTCGTGTTTTTAATTTAATTTTTATTTTTTATTACAGCAAGTTTGATTAAAATGTTTGGCTTGTTGTAGGTGTGGAAGATGTGGTTCTTTTACAAATATACAGATGTCGGTTTTTCCTGGGATCCTTTTCCCATGTACGTTATGACAGAATGATGAGTAGTCTTTTAGTATTCCGTAGGTCTTTGGTGATTATATATGTCACCTGTGTTTGTATAAGTCTGTTAACCCCGATATCATAATGAAACCAATGCTCACACCTTTCCATTGGTGAACCATAAGTTTGTTTAATGAATCTCTAATTGCCCTTCTCGGTGGAAATATCTGCCGTGGTATCCATTTTTAGGTAACACCTATAAGTGATATGATATGATATGTGTCTTTCACTTTCTGACTTACTACATGTCACGTGATTACCTCTAGACTCATCTACGGTGCTGCAAAAGGCATTGTGTCCTTTTTTTCCTTGCCTTCTATTCTGACTTAGCGAGGTCCCTTTTCAACAATGTGATTCCCTGCGGGTTGTGGATTAGATGACGTGGGCAGCCTTATCCTGCCGGCCGGCCTTCCCAAGGTGTGCCTGGTTGAGGTCAACATAAACAGCGCTCCATGCAGCAATAGCCCCTTAATCTGTACCTGCCTCCATATTCTCTGCCCCGTGAGCAGTCTCGGGGCTGTGCTGGTGTGAGGGAGTGAGGGGCCACAGCTTTGTTGGTGGCCCTGTGTGAGTGGGGTTCTGCTGGCCTTTCTGCAGGAGATGCCAGGCTGCCTCCTGTAAAGAGGAGGATGTGTCACCCATACCATCCGCTGGAATTTCTCTCCGGACTGAGGTGACGAAGGAAAAAAGCAGTGGGGGCCGGGACAGGGTGGGTATCTCAGGCAGGACAATGGAAAGCTTCTGGAAGAGCGCCCGTGGCCAGTACCACCCTGGCTGGCCTGCAGGCACCAAGTTGGCCTGCCTGCTGTCGCTGGTGTGGCTCCATGGCCCTTCGTCTAGTCTTTCAAGCCCATGTACATATTCAGGTGTTTTACCTGGGAAGGGTGGGAACAGTTCAGCAGCAGCTGACCTGGGGCTCAGCTCACCTTTATTCAGAGATGCTTCGGCTCGGTCACCCAGCTTTGCAATGAGGACGCTCCTTGTGTGGGGTGTGTGTTGATGGCTGTATGGGTGATGATTCCCCACCTCTGACCAATTTCAATATTGTTTACCGTTGGAACAAGTGCCCTGATAGGGGTTTCCTCTGTATAACTGGTGGTTTCAGGTTTTTCTTCTTTTATGGTTCACGTTAGCTTTTATTCCTCTTTTATGTATTTATAGATATAAGCATGGAAATAATACTTTCCTATAAATACATCTGTGTGAAGGGAAGAACTTTTTTCTGTATTATTTTCAAATTTTATTTTTTAAAATTTTGAAATTTAATTTTATTTATTTTTTTATACAACAGCTTATTATTAGTTATGTATTTTATGCATATACATGTATGCAGGTCAATCCCAATCTCCCAAGTCATCCCACCACCACCACCGCATGGCTTTCCACAGTTGGTGTCCATACGTTTGTTCTCTACATCTGTGTCTCTATTTATTCCCTGCAAACCAGTTCCTCTGTAAAATTTCGTAGGTTCCACATATATGCATTAATATACAATATTTGTTTTCCTCTTTCTGACTTACTTCATTCTGTATGACAGTCTCTAGATCCATCGCTGTCTCTACAAATGACCCGGTTTCATTCCTTTTTATGGCTGAGTAATATTCCATTTTATACATGTAGCACATCTTTATCCATTCATCTGTGTGTGGGCATTTAGGTTGCTTCCATTACCTGGCCTTTGTAAATAGTGCTGCAATGAACATTGTGGTGAATCTGCCTTTCTGATTTATGGTTTTCTTTGGGTATATGAGCAGAAGTGGGATTTCTGGATCAGATGGTAATTCTACTTCTAGATTTTTTAAGGAAACTCCATAGTGTTCTCCATAGTGACTGTATCAATTTACATTCCCACCAATAGTGGAAGAGGGCTCCTTTTGTCCACACCCTCCCCAGAATTTGTTGTTTGTAGATTTTCTGATGATGCCGATTCGAACAGGTGTTAGGTGATACCTCATTGTAGTTTTGATTTGCATTTCTATAATAATTAGTGCTCTTGAGCAGCTTTTCATGTGCGTCTTGGCCATCTCTGTGTCTTCTTTGAAGTAACGTCTCTTTAGATCTGCCCATTTTTATATTGGGTTGTTTGTTTTTTTTTAATATTAAGCTGCATGAGCTGTTTATATATATTGGAGATTAAACCTTTGTCCATTGATTCGTTTGCAACTATTTTCGCCCCTTTTGAGGGATGTCTTATTCCTTTCCCGTTTTTTTAACCAAAAAAGAAAAAAAGAAAAAGAAGTAGAAAACTAATGTGCGTAAAATATGCCTTTTGAAACGGTCGTTTTGAAATATGGACGTCCTTTGAATTTTTTGGTCGATATGTGACCCCAGAATTTGTTTTCAAGGCAGGTGTCATTTACAGGCCTGCAATGATTTTGAATATCAACTGACCATTAGCGCTGGGATTAAAGCTGCTGTTGTGTGAAACGGCCACAACGTGGCAGCAGTTCTCCCTTGCCAATTCTGGTTACTAGGGCAACAGAGCCTCAATGGAAGTCGTGTTCTAGATTGGAATTTAGAATGGAATGTGCCAGGAGAAAACCCCTCAAGTTTGTCTCCCTACTTCTTGTTCGTGTTTTTAATTTAATTTTTATTTTTTATTACAGCAAGTTTGATTACAATGTTTGGCTTGTTGTAGGTGTGGAAGATGTGGTTCTTTTATACATATACAGCTGTCGGTTTTTCCTGGGATCCTTTTCCCATGTACCTTATGACAGAATGTTGAGTAGTCTTTTGGTATTCCGTAGGTCTTTGGTGATTATATATGTCACCTGTGTTTGTATAAGTCTGTTAACCCCGATATCGTAATGAAACCAATCCTCACAACTTTCCATTGGTGAACCATAAGTTTGTTTAATGAATCTCTGATTGCCCTTCTCGGTGGAAATATCTGCCCTGGTATCCATTTTTAGGTAACACCTATAAGTGATATGATATGATATGTGTCTTTCACTTTCTGACTTACTACATGTCACGTGATTACCTCTAGACTCATCTACGGTGCTGCAAAAGGCATTGTGTCCTTTTTTTCCATGCCTTCTATTCTGACTTAGCGAGGTCCCTTTTCAACAATGTGCTTCCCTGCGGGTTGTGGATTACCTGACGTGGGCAGCCTTATCCTGCCGGCCGGCCCTCCCCAGGTGTGCCTGGTTGAGGTCAATATAAAGAGCGCTCCATGCAGCAATAGCCCCTGAAGCTGTGCCTGCCTCCATATTCTCTGCCCCGTCAGCAGTCTCGGGGCTGTGCTGGTGGGAGGGAGTGAGGGGCCACAATTTGTTGGTGGCCCGGTGTGAGTGGGGTTCTGCTGGCCTTTCTGAAGGAGTTTCCAGGCTGCCTCCTGTAAGGAGGAGGATGTGTCACCCATACCTTCCGCTGGAATTTCTCTACGGACAGAGGTGAGGAAGGAAAAAAGCAGTGGGGGCCGGGACAAGTGGGGTATCTCAGGCAGTACAATGGAAAGCTTCCGGAAGAGCGCCCGGGGCCAGGACCACCCTGGCTGGCCTGCAGGCACCAAGTTGGCCTGCGTGCTGTCGCTGGTGTGGCTCCATGGCCCTTCCTCTAGTCTTTCAAGCCCTTGTACATATTCAGGTGTTTTACCTGGGAAGAGTGGGAACAGTTCAGCAACAGCTGGCCTGGGGCTCAGCTCACCTTTGTTCAGAGATGCCTCGGCTCGGTCCCCCCGCTTTGCAATGAGGAAGCTCCTTGTGTGGGGTGTGGGTTGCTGCCTGTATGGGAGATGATTCCCCACCTCTGAACAATTTCAATATTGTTTACCGTTGGAGCAAGTGCCCTGATAGTGTTTTTCTCTGTATAACTGGTCGGTTCAGGTTTTTCTTCGTTTATGGTTCAAGTTAGCTTTTATTCCTCTTTTATGTATTTATAGATATAAGCATGGAAATAATTCATTCCTATAAATACATCTGTGTGAAGGGAAGAAATTTTTTCTGTTTTATTTTTTATTTTTATTTTTTTTATTTTATTTTTTTTCTTTTTGCGGTACGTGGGCCTCTCACTGCTGTGGCCTCTCCCGTTACGGAGCACAGGCTCCGGACGCGCAGGCCCAGCGGCCATGGCTCACGGGCCCAGCCGCTCCGCGGCATGTGGGATCCTCCCAGACCGGGGCACGAACCCGCGTCCCCTGCATCGGCAGGCGGTCTCTCAACCACTGCGCCACCAGGGAGGCCCCTGTTTTATTTTTAAATTTTATTTTTTATAATTTTGAAATTTAATTTTATTTACTTTTTTATACAGCTGGTTATTATTAGTTGTGTGTTTTATTCATATACTTGTATACAGGTCAATCTCAATCTCCCAACTCATCCCAACACCACCACCCCATGGCTTCCCACACTTGGTGTCCATACGTTTGTTCTCTACCTCTGTGTCTCTATTTCTTCCCTGCAAACCAGTTCATCTGTACAATTTTTTAGTTTCCACATATATGCATTAATATACAATATTTGTTTTCCCCTTTCTGACTTACTTCATTCTGTATGACAGTCTCTAGATCCATCGATGTCTCTACAAATGACCCAGATTCATTCCTTTTTATGGCCGAGTTATATTCCATTTTATATATGTACCCCATCTTTATCCATTCATCTGTCTTTGGGCGTTTAGGTTGCTTCCATTACCTGGCTATTGTAAATAGTGCTGCAATGAACATTGTGGTGTATGTGCCTTTTTGATTTATGGTTTTCTTTGGGTATATGCCCAGAAGTGGAATTGCTGGATCAGATGGTAATTCTATTTCTAGATTTTTTAAGGAAACTCCATAGTGTTCTCCATAGTGATTCTATCAATTTACATTCCCACCAATAGTGGAAGAGGGCTCCTTTTGTCCACACCCTCCCCAGAATTTGTTGTTTGTAGATTTTCTGATGATGCCGATTCTAACAGGTGTGAGGTGATACCTCATTGTAGTTTTGATTTGCATTTCTCTAATAATTAGTGCTCTTGAGCAGCTTCTCATGTGCGTCTTGGCCATCTCTGTGTCTTCTTTGAAGAAACGTCTCTTGAGATCTTCTGCCCATTTCTGTATTGGGAGGGTCGTGGGATGGTCAGGCTGTGTGCTGACGCACGTGTCAGTGCCAGCGTAAGGGCCAGGAGTAGGGTACAGCATAGGGTAACGTGTAGGGCTGGTGGTGGGTTTCCGTTCCGGGCTAGGGTTAGGGTTAGGGAACGGCAAGGTTTAGGGAACAGGTGAGCATAGGGACACGTGGGAGAGGCAGGCTACGTGTTGACAAACGTGTCAGTGCCAGCGTACAGGTCAGGAGTAAAGTATGAGTAGGGCTGGTTGTGGGTTTCCATTCCGCGCTAGGGTTAGGGTTAGGGAACGGCAAGGCTTAGGGCACAGCTGAGGGTACAGAAACGTGGGAGGGTCAGGCTATGTGCTGACGCACGGTTCTGTGCCAGTGTACGGGCCAGGATTAGGGGACGGAGTAGGGTAAGGTGTAGGGCTGTTGGTGGGTTTCTGTTCCAGCGTAGGGTTAGGTTTAGGGATCGGCAAGGCTTAGGGCACAGGTGAGGGTACGGAAACGAGGGAGAGGCACGCTACGTGCTGACACACGGGTCAGTGCCAGCGTACGCGCCAGAATTAGGGTACGGCGTAGGGTAAGGTGTAGGGCTGATGGTGGGTTTCTGTTCCAGGGTAGGGTTAGGGTTAGGGATCGGCAAGGCTTAGGGCACAGGTGAGGGTATGGAAACATGGGAGTGGCAGGCTACGTGCTTACACAAGGGTCAGTTCCAGTGTACGGCCCAGGAGTAGGGTACGGCGTAGGGTAAGGTGTAGGGCTGGTGGTGGGTTTCCGTTCCCAGCTAGGGTTAGGGTTAGGGAATGGCAAGGCTTAGGGCACAGGTGAGGGTATGGAAACGTGGGAGGGTCATGCTACATGCTGACACACGTGTCAGTGCCAGCGTATGGGCCAGTCTTAGGCTACGGCGTAGGGAAAGGTGTAGGGCTGGTGGTGGGCTTCCTTTCCGGGCTAGGGTTAGGGTTAGGGAACGGCAAGTCTTAGGGAACAGGTGCGGGTACGGAAACTTTGGAGAGTCAGGCTATGTGCTGACGCACGGGTCAGTGCCAGTGTACGGGCCAGGAGTAGTGTACGTCGTAGGGTAAGGTGTAGGGCTGGTGGTGGGTTTCCGTTCTGGGCTAGGGTTAGGGTTAGGGAACGGCAAGGTTTAGGGCACACGTGAGGGTATTGAAACGTGTTAGGCTCAGGGTACGTGTTGACGCACGGGTTAGTGTGAACGTACAGATGAGGATTATGGTGCGGCATAGGGTAAAGTGTATGGTTGGTGGTAGGTTTCCGTTTCAGGCTAGGGTTAGTGTTAGGGAACGGCAAGGTTTTGGGCACAGATGAGGGTATGGAAACGTGTTAGTGTCAGGGTACGTGTTGACATATGGATTAGCATTAGGGTACGGCTTAGGGTAAGGTGTAGGCTTGGTGGTAGGTTTCCATTGTGGTCTAGGGTTAGGGTTAGGGAATGGCAAGGTTTAGGTCACAGGTGAAGGTATGGAAACGTGTTAGGGTCAGGGTAAGTGTTGACGCATGTGTTAGTGTCAGCGTACGGAGTAGGTTTATGGTCCTTCGTAGGTTAAGGTCTAGGGTTGGTGGTAGGTTTCCGTTCCAGGCTAGGGTTAGTGTTATGGAACGGCAAGGTTTAGGGCATAGGTGAGGGTACGGAAATGTGTTAGGGTCAGGGTACGTGTTGACGCTCGGATTATGATTAGGGTATGGCGTAGAGTAACGTGTAGGGTTGTTGGTAGGTTTCCGTTTTGGGCTAGGGTTAGGGTTAGGCAACGGCACGGTTTAGGGCACAGGTGAGGAAACGGAAAAGTGTTAGGGTCAGTGTACGTGTTGACGCACGGGTTAGTGTCAGTGTACGGATTAGGATTAGGGTACCGTGTAGGGTATGCTGTACGGTTTGTGGTAGTTTTCCATTCTGGGCTAGGGTTAGTGTTAGGGTACGGCAAGGTTTAGGGTACAGGTGACGGAACAGAAACGTGTTAGGGTCATGATACATGTTGATACATGGAATAGTGTCATCATACGCATTAGGATTAGGGTACGGCGTAGGGTAAGGTGTACGGAGGGCGGTAGGTTTCCATTCCGTTGTAGGGTTAGGGTTAGCGAATTGCAAGGTTTTGGGCACAGGTGATGGTACAGAAATGTGTTAGGTTCAGGGTACGTGTTGACTCACGGGTTAGTGTCAGCATACGCATGAGGATTAGGGTACCGCATAGAGTAAGGTGTAGGGTTGGTGGTACGTTTCCGTTCCAGTCTAGGGTTATGTTTAGGGACCGGCAAAGTTTAGGGCACAGGTGAGGGTACGAAACGTGTTAGGGTCAGGGTATGTGTTGATGCACAGGTTAGTGTCAGCATATGAATTAGGATTAGGGTACGGCGTAAGGTAAGGTGTAGGGTTGGTTGTAGGTTTCCGTTCCGGGCTAGGGTTAGGGTTAGGGAACGGCAAGGTTTATGGCAGAGGTGAGGGTACGGAAGTGTGTTAGGGTCAGGGTACGTGTTGATGTATGAATTAGGATTAGGGTACTGCTTAGGGTAAGGTGTAGGGCTGATGGTAGGTTTCCGTTCCGGGCTAAGGTTAAGGATAGGCAACGACAAGTTTTAGGGCACAGCTGAGGGTATGGAAACGTGTTAGGGTCAGGGTACGTGTTGACTCACTGGTTAGTGCCAGCGTACGGATTAGGATTAGTGTACGGCATAGATAAGGTGTAGGGATGGTGGTAGGATTCCGTTCCGGGCTATGGTTAGGGTTAGGGAAAGTCAAGGTTTCTATTTCTAGTTCTTTTAAGGAAACTCCATACTGTTCTCCATAGTGACTGTATCAATTTACATTCCCACCATAGTGGAAGAGGGCTCCTTTTGTCCACACCCTCCCCAGAATTACTTTGTAGATTTTCTGATGATGCCGATTCTAACAGGTGTGAGGTGATACCTCATTGTAGTTTTGATTTGCATTTCTCTAATAATTAGTGCTGTTGAG